>NW_010258885.1:0-4046 GCF_000690775.1 Eurypyga helias
ATCCAGCTCCCAGCTCTGACTCCCACCCTGCTCCATCACCAGGCAGCAGCACCCCCTCCCCAAGACCACAGCCAGCAGCTCGCCCAGTGACTCCAGCCGCGGGCTCGGGGGGCTGTGCAAGCACACGCGTGTGCGAGGGGATCCACGCGTGTGTGAGGGGATCCACGCGCGGCAGGGCCGCCCCTCGCAAGCGGGACAGGGACTTACTGCATCTCTTCCCTTGCACACCGCTTCCTCCTTCAGCGGCTCCAGGCGGGGGCTCTGCATTTAACACCGCAGGAAAAAACATCGTTACGGGGGGAACTTTGCAGCAAGACAGAACGGGGCAGTGACCCACAGCCCAGCTCAGCACAACACCACGCTGGGACCTTCCTTTGGGGGAGAACAGGGATGTGACTGTGGGGCTCGGTGGGTCCAGACGGACTTGTCGGATCAGCACAGGCAATGGAGAAGCCGGGGAAGGTCAGGAGAGCGGAGGGGAGAAGGGGGCTTTGGAGACAGCAAGGGACGAGCAGCTTTGCAAGTCCGGGTCTGGCGAATGGGTGCAGCTCCGTAACGATGCCAGAACCAAGTACTGGGGCCGCTGGCATGGGGAGAGGTCCCAGCACCAACCTGGCCGGCACTGAGGTGTGGGGCAGCCCCAGCCCACCTTCCCCCTGCCACGCACCTTGCACTCCAGCTTCTCAATGAGCTGCTGGAGCCTGTTGATCTGTGCCATCCACTGGCTGTTCTCCTCGACACAAATGCCTGCACGGGAAAGGGCAGAGGGATGTCACCGACAAAGCTGGCTTTGTCCTTGCAAGGCCTTGCTTAAGAAAACCCCAAAAGCATTTAAACCTTTGATTTGAACCAAAAAACTGCTTTGTTTTTCTCCTGAAACTTTTCCCACTGCTCAAGAGATACCAGCACCCCAGAGAAGCTCTGGCTGGCATCTGGATGCGATGACCCAGGCCCTGTCCCAGACAAGCCCCCGCTGTCCCGTGCTGCAGTGTCCCGTCCCACACCCCCTCCAGGCTGCGCTGGGGCAGAGACCCTGACCCGAGGGATGGCCAGGCTGCAGGTACCTGTCGTCAGCATCCCGGAATAGGGGTCCGTCGGAGACAGACAGATGTTCTTCTGTCCTCTGCGCCCACACCGTCGCCCTGACCTCAGACCAACTGAGGTCTCCAATTTCTTTATCTCCTTCCTGAAAGAATGAAACGCAAAAGAAGGGGTTGAAGTCATTCCCTGTATGGGTTAGCTCCACAGCAGGCTTGGAAAGGGCAGATCCTGCTCCCAGATGTCCCTCCCAAGGGACCCACAAGTCCTGCCCCATGCTACAGCCCCCCCAGGTTGGTGGGGAGAGGAGGAGGACCAGCATGTCCCACGCTGTTACCTCTCCCGCCCCGCCTGCTCCTCCACGGTGTCCACGGCA
This sequence comes from Eurypyga helias, assembly GCF_000690775.1. Classification (NCBI taxonomy): domain Eukaryota; kingdom Metazoa; phylum Chordata; class Aves; order Eurypygiformes; family Eurypygidae; genus Eurypyga; species Eurypyga helias. The sequence continues at coordinate 1,415 of NW_010258885.1, forward strand.
CACTCGAGCGAGGCCTGCAGGGACTGCAGCTGGTGCATGGTTTCCCGCAGCAGGAACCGGGTCAGGAACTGCTCCATCTTCGAGGAGGTCTCGTACCTCTGCGAGGAAGGGGAGAAGATCCGTCAGATGCCTCCGGCTCTACGCAAGGGGAGCGGAGCTGCATCTGAAAGGTGTTGAACCTTAAATAAACCCGACGGGGTGGATTCCAGTTGAATTTTTAGTCATTGTAGGGAACAGTGACAGTGTAGGACAAAAGCATCCTCTGGGTGCATGCCTGTGAGTTCACAACAGGGAATGCACAGCGCAGGGACCCCCCATCCTGGCCGTGGCACCCACAGCCCCTGGGAGCCGTGAAAAAAAAGTTCCCGAGCTGCAAGGTAAAAGCCACTTGCAGAAACAGCCCCAGCCCCGGGCGGGCTCGGGGGTAGGCAGAGCATCCCTTGTTGCATCCAAAGGCTCACACACTGCTCTGCTTGCACTGGGGCTCTCGGGACCAGGCTGGTGGGGCTGACAGCCTGCAGTGTCCCCCCCAGGCAGAGGTAGCCCCTCCCAGGGAGCACCCCACCATGGCAGAAACGGGCAGCGGGCTGTTTCATGCCCTCTCTCCTGGGAAGACATCCTCCAGCAGCTTCACCCGGGCAGGCTTTGCAGGCCAGAAGCAGCCCAAATCCGTGCTGAGGACCGTGTCGCCGCATCCCTGCAGCGCAGGCACAACACGGGAGACCCCGCGGCATCCCCCCGCGGCTGCGAGAAAGCACGGCAGGGCTCGCCAGAGCACCCAGGACCTAACTGCTCGAGCATGGCATCACTGAGGAATGGGATGGCATGGAAAACCTGTGGAGCCACCTCTTCTTCTGCGGCCTGAAAGCTCTCCCAGAGGACAGCCGGTGGTCATGGCCAACCCCCCATCCTGCTCCTCCACCAACAGGGAAAAGGCAGCGGAGGTGCTTTTCGAGAGCTTCAGGGTGCCAGCCCTGCACGCGGCCAACGCTGGGTGCCTCTCCCTCTGAGCCTGGCTGTGGAGGCCAGGGCAGGAGTGTCCCATGCCACCTCCGTCTGCCTGGGCCAGACCTGCAGGGAGGCTACTGACCGCCTCGGGGGAGCCAGTGGCTTTTCCCCCCCCGCACCTGCACAGCCTGCTGCCGGAGAGCCCCAGGTGTCGAGGGCCCTGACGATGCCGACGGTGATCCAGCTGAAGCAGCAGTGCTGCTACGTCTCCACGAACTACGAAGGAGACCTCCACAACCAAGGTAACCATCACTCAGCCAGACTTCAGGCCCCCGATGGGCACTGGGTAACCCTGGACAAGGACCAGTCCTGCTGCCTGCAGCGGCTCCTCCAACGGAAGCTGCTGCACCAAAGCTGCCGGGCTCCACCGCTTGGCCCCGAGCAGCCAGGAAGGACACGGTGGGTAACACTGTGCTGTCAGGGTGCTCCTCCATGTTTCCTGGCCTTCCCGGGAGGATGTGCTTGGAGTTGAATGCCCTATTCCACGGCACGAGCTGCCAGGTTCAGGTCCTGGCGAGCCCAGAGAGGGCACAGCAGCCTGGGCAGGGGGCTCGATGGCAGTATTGCTCACACCCTTCCCGCACTCGGGGATGACAAAGGTCGAGTACCAGGAGTGTGGTGCCAAGCACACGCACGAGAAGTTCCAGCAGGCAGCTGACGACCACCACGCATCCGAAGCATCCCACCGGCGGGGCACAGCTCCTGCTGCAGGAGGGTCCCTGGAACACCACCTGGCTCCAGGCAGAGCCGTGGTGGTGACCGAGGGCCAGTTCCTGCGCTGCTCCAGGAGTGCAGAGTCAATTCAAACACTCCAAAAGAGGTAAACTGCTCTTCCTTTACACTCCGGCTCATTTCTGTGCCTGCCCACCATCCCTAAGCACGTGTCCGATCCGGCTGGCGACACAACCGCGGCTCGTGCTGTGGATTCAGGCCACGACGACCGTCTGGGTGCAGCTGGTTGACAGCTGAGCCGGTTGCTCCGGGCTGGAGGCCATGCACATCCGGAGCACTGCAGCAAAGCTGTCCTTCCTGACCGCACTGCCTGCAGCTGCCGGCACGGGGAAGGGGCCTGCTCCAGCAGGCGGGGAAGGTCCTTCCAGCAGGCAAGGCAGCAGGACCCCCAAGGTCTGTGGGGAGTCGCAGGGGTGGGAGGAATGACCTGAGGGGGAGAAAGTCCACACGGCACCGGCGCTGCAGCCACTTCACTAGGGAAGGCGATTTCTGACCCTGGCACTGACACGGCTCAGCGCTGGGTGCAGACGATGAGCTGGTGGGAACCAGGAACTGAACTCGCTCTTTGCAGTTTTGCTCCAAAAGTAATTTGGTGCTTCAGGGAGCCGATTCAGCCCATAAGCGGGCAGAAAAGCACTCACCTGGCTTCGCTGCTGCTGTAGTGAACGGGCCTAGCTTAGCCAAAGTTCCAAAGGACCGTGGGTCGCTGGGGGACGCAGCTGGAAGCACTGCCCAGCTGTCCCAGCACTCCTTTCCCCACGGCCAGCCCCTGGGCCCAGCTCCGCAGGGGATACAAAACCACGGGACATCAGAGCACTAGGAGACAGGACGGCAGTGGGAGGTGATGGCAAGAGACCTCACACGATGCAGGAGGCCTGGTTGTTCCACAGGA
>NW_010258886.1:0-24147 GCF_000690775.1 Eurypyga helias
GGCCCCGCTCGGGGCAGGGCTCGTCGGCTGCCGTCTTTGGAAAGCATTTGGCGTCCTCTGGGACTCCCACATCTGGAGTTCTTCTCTCGCACTTCTGGCAAGAGCTGCTTGGTTTCGTGTTTTGCTGGGTAGTTTATTTCCATTTTTTTAAAAAAATCGACGTTCGGGAAGGTAGTGCCCTTCTCCTGGAGCTCCTGCTCAGGGGCTGCCCCATCCAGCACCTCCTGGGGTACCTTCCTCCTTGCAGTCCTTGCACCTTTCCCTTTTCCATCTCTTCCTTCAGGATTTGAGGTCTGTGGGCTCCTTGCTGGCTGTTCCCCTGGGTTGCTCCTGATGAGATTTCCCCTTGGGCTCTGGCAGCTGTGGCCTGCCACCCCTCTTCCCTCAGTGCTGTCGGTCCAGAACAGTGGTGCAGAGGTGCCCCTGCCTCCTCCCCTGCACCAAGTGCAGCCTGGTGAGGTCTGGGTGACCAGGCACAGAGTTCTTTGGGGACCTCCATATCCCAGACATCTCCCCACTCTTTAAGCTGGAGCTATAACGAATGTGGGCTCCACCTCCATTTTTAGGTCTTGGATAAGTTTCTCAGGTCCTTCATCAACCTGAGAAACTAGGACCTTGCAAGCCTTGCTTCTGCTTCCTGAATGTCAGCAGTGGCAGCTCTCTAAGAACCCCATGAAGATGACTGCTAGAGAGTGCCCCCACTTCTTGTGCCCTGCACGCCTTCTCCCGGATCTCAACATCTGTGGAAACACCAGGGATTTGCGTGAATGTGACTGGACTTCCTTGTGCTAATCCCTGTGTCAGCAGTTCACCACCTAAGGAAGGACTCCAAACACTGCTCCTGCCCCTGCTTCCTGGGTCTGGTCCCCTGGTCCTGCCCTTTGTCCCCAGACCCTCCTGACAGTGCACACAGGGCCATCCCTTGCCCAACGGTGTTTGCTGTGACATGTGGCCCCCAAGGGTAGTGGCAGGGGTGTCGCATAGGCCCGCTGCCATGTCCCCCTGCACTCTCCAAGGTGCTGTCCGGGCCCTTGAGCGAGGAGGGGGTGCAGGGACCCAGGTCCCCAGCCAGTGGTTCCTCCACATGAGTTCACATTGGCCCTGGTTTGTTTTTTAGTATCCCTTTTAGGAAACAAACTTGTTTTGAGCCAGGCTGGATTCGCTTATAGCAGTTGGAAGGGAATTGGAGGCAGTGTATTGGCCATCTAGTTTCAAACCTCTGCTTCTCAGTCTTCTCCTCCTTTAGGGCCTCCTTGATGTCTTTACTCTGGTTTGCCTGGGGGGTGGGGGGTGTACAGCTGTTGCATTCAGTCCTGTAGAAAAGGAAATCCGTCACCCAGGAAGGTGAATGACTATCCATGAGCTCCAGGTGACACCGATGGCTGCAGTAATAGCCTTTCTGGTGCCAGAGAGTGACAAGGTAGTGTTTCTCAGCCTCCCGTTCTCCAAATATCTCACACAACGGGTCCAGGATTGTAGCACTCATTAGCTGGGCAGAGTTTGGGAAGGCCCAGTGTCTACCTAAGAGATTGGTGCACCAAAAGCACATGATTGGGTGTGTGTGTACTCGCTGTTTGTGGGGGAACGTTATTCCTTCCTCTCGCTCCATCTCACCTCTCCTCATTAAAGCCCTTGTGCTAGATGTGGAAGTACTGAGCCATGCTTTCATGCTAGCTGGATGCAGCACTGTCTCCACTCCTGAGCATGCCAGCTGCAGGTGGAGGAGAGAACTCCTGTCCCAGCTATATGGCACAGGTGCTTTTATGACATTACTGTTCTGAGCAGTCTTTTTCAGGCAGGCTTTAGAGAAGCGGTGTGAATCCCAAACTCTGCAGTAAAGGGACAGACAGAGCACAGCCTGGGGAAGACAAACGTAGTGACTCTAGGGTGAGGCTCAGAGACAGGACTGTGGCTTCCAGTCCTCCACCCCACCTTTGGAGGGAGTTCCCTGCCAGCCCAAGACATGCCAGAGCTGAACCAGAGATTTGACACCTTGATGTGCGTAACAATAACGGATCTGGAGAGCGTATGTGGGGCAAGATGTCACTCTTTCTGACAATAGCTTATCGAAGGAGCTTCCTTCAGAAACTTCTAGCTAGATGGGAATTAAACCAAGCAAAGTACTACCTCGTGATGCAAAGGGTGACCTCATGAAATGTGGTGGAAGAACTCCAACTTCCATCCTTCTTTATCGCTGCTGGCCACCTAAGGTTTTGTAATGATTAGGCGCAGCACATGGTGCCTGTGGATCTGAGCATGTTACGGGGTTTATTAAACAGAAAAAGTGTTCTTACGAGGACTGTTTTGCACCACTCCCCTCCTGTTCGGGGATCGGACACATCTTACTCGATTTGTATTCTGTCCTGCTGCTCTATCTTTGCATTTCCACAGCAGGTGAGTAGTTCTAGGAGAGGGAAAATCTTATTTTACAATATGACTTACAAAACACTCATAAGAAGAGAAAATATTTGGTAAACAAGCTTCCTGCCTCCTGAATTGAATGTCAGGAGTTAAAAGTGTACAGAGACTTGTCATAAGCCATCCTGACCTGACTGTAGCTGTGATAGCTGCAGTGAGGATAAACAAGGTGAGAACAAGCCTTCTTCATCACCTCTTTGACAGGTAAATGGAAGCCAGGGGTCACCAAAGTGGGATTTAGTCTTTTCTCATTATTTAGTGTCAAACACACCAGTCACAGGGTCATATTATAAATGTCGGGAGACTTTTGCACTTTCTTGCAAGGGAGGGGTCGTTGTTGTAAGAGATCAACTGCTGGGCAGGTGAAGGATGGCAGAAGCAGTAGGTTGTGTTAGGGTATTAAAGTCAAGGACTTGAGCTTTCTGCAGGAGAAAAGGAGACTTGAGCAGAGGAGGTTCATCAGATAGGTGGATCCCAGGGGTTCGGACCCTCTTTTTGGGTTGCTCGTGCTGAGTGATGGTTGTGTGGCTGTTGTGTTGGCTGGTTCTGATCCAAGCGTCTGGTGAAAATGAAAGCTGAGGTTTGGCCATCTCCCTTTTTTCTTTCCCTTTTGCTGTAGACATTGTTCGCAGCGACATTGCCCTGGATAAGCAGAAAGGCTGTAAGATCGCCCAGCATCCTGACATAATGTTGGAGCTACAGAGGGAAAAGGCAGCTCAGATGCACTTGGTTTTGTTAAAGGAGCAGTTTTCAAATACATACAGCAACCTCACATTAACAGGTAAGGCTGCAAGACCAGCTCTGGAACCAGGAGCTGGGGCTAGTTCTTGCTAACTCACAGGTGTGCTAAAACCCTCGGGTGCTTCACCTCTGTATGAATCACCATCTCTCTGGCTGCCTCTGTTTCCTACCAAGATCACTGGGTGCTGGGAGGGAAAGGACCTGCAGGAACCCGTGGTGGACTCGTAAGGCCTCCCGTGGCTGGCACCTCGGCAGGCACTCCAGATTTGGTGCCCCTGGACAGAACGTTTTCTGCAGTCTGACCTAAGCAGAATACCACGGCACGTGAAGTGCTGGAGAAATTTCCCTGCTAACTGTTCACGTCGATGGGGCTGCAGCAATTACTAAATTTGGAGTCCTTTAAGCTGCAGCTGATTTTTTTTTTTCTTTCCAGAGCATGCACTTTGTGTGAACCCAGTAAATATTAAAGAGCAAATATAAAGGGATAATGGCCCAGACAGAGATGAGAGGATACTCTTTTCCTGGCAACTGTTTGTATTATCCAGGGAACAGAATCTCAAAGGATGGAGGAGACTGCCACATTTTGCATACACATTTAATGGTGCTTGTAAAGGACTGATGTCTTCAGGCAGTGAGTGGGCAGAGGGATGGGATCCCAGCAGCCAGCAGTGTCCTTTCGTAGCTGTTCCCCTTATCACTAGAGCTGGATGAGCCACAGACGATGGGAAGGAGGAAGAGACTAATAAATCAAACAAGATCCCTTTCTCCTCTTGCCGGGTCCCTTTCCTGTGGCAGGGAGGCGTCTGATTTTTATGGGAGGGAGGGCCCTGTGCTTTAGCTGGGGAGGAGGTGGCAAGCCCTGTGCTGGCTCTCCCCCGCTGCTGGGCTGGGAGAGGCAGGTAGGTCCTATGCCACCTCCCCCCTTCTGCTGCTGCCCCTAATTCAATGTTCAGCCCCTGCCTTTAAGCCAGCACAGCTCTACGTCCTCGCCAGGGACAGCATGCCCTGGCTCTGGCTCTCCTGGGGACATCGGCTGTGCTGGGGCTCTCGGAGACCCCGCAGAGGTGGGATGGTGATACCAGGGCTGGCATCAGGCTCAGCCCAGGGAGCCGTTGGCACTAGGGCGGTGAGCACGGTTGAATCACGTCATTCTTGAAAGCCCAACATTTAAATGGGATCCTCAGAGCCGTTTCTCATTCTCTGTAACGTAATCCACTTGGCTGTTTATTCCCAGTACAACTGCTGGAATCAACATTGTCAGCTTTTCCCCTGACAACTTGCTTACTTTCCACTAAACAAACTTCCCTCGAGAAGAGAAGCTGCTCTCCCCTATCCTCCTTCCCTCGCTGCTTCAAAAGCTCTCCGGCATTGCTTGCATTTTTTACAGAACCTGCAGAGCAGAGGTGCTACCTGGTTATCAGCTCGGCTCTTAGCCTTTCCAAGTGTGTTTACAGGATAGTTCAGAAGGTTTTAGCTCTAACACTCCAGGGAGGAGAGAGCAATTTCACTGGAATATTACCCAAAGAACTATTTTAATGTCCTTTAACTCCCTCTGAATGTGAGCGGAGCAACTTCATAATTGTTATGAAGTTTAATCTTTTATTTCATGGGCATAGTCTGAGAACGTGGACTCTAGACAGCTAAGCATAATATTTAACTGGAACTCTACTAACTTGTGTAAATATTTCCCTTCTCTGTGATGGATCTGGTGTTTGGGGTGGGCAGAGGGGGTTGTACATCTGTTGCAGAAGGGCATTCCTTACCTTCAAAATTCAGTCAGCCAGAGTTTGCATGAGGACTTCTCTTTGTCTGCAGAGTGTTTTTGTACAGTGCTGTAGGGAGTCCCTAGGTCTGTAGCAAGGTACATGGGGTGAGGTTCAGGAAAAGGATCCAAACCTGGTTTGGGGAGGGATCGTGAAGGACAGAGTTTGCAGGGATGGAGTATCCAGGGGATCTCCGAGACCACAGTTTCCTCCCTGGAGGTCTGTATCGAGTTGTCACTTGGCCTCATGCAGTGCATGTACTGTGGATGATCCTCATTACTCCGTGTCCAACCTAGACTGCGGGAATATTCAACCCCACGACTCTGAGGACTCCTACTGCTGCTAGTTCCTGCAGCACTTTCATTATCCCAAAGAGATGTAAATGGAGTATCTTGCCCAAAGTCATGTGAAAATAAAGGTACTTTATGATGGGATAGCTGCTGTAGGAGAGGTTGGAAGCAGGAATCTTTATTCCTGTGCTACTACCGCTACCATTGTAGTGATTTGGATGAAAAGTCCCCTTCACTTGCTCCTCCTTCCAGACAACATAGTTGTATGAGCAACCTGAAAGACTATAGATCAGGGTTCCCACGCTGTCTGCAAGTGTGGGCAGGTGATATTGCCATCACACTTCCATGCAGTATCCTCATTGCTTTAAGAATGAAAGCTCTTAGATTGCAGGGAGTGTGATTCTGGAGTCCCTGTAGCATCAGTGTAAATCGGAGGCTTTTCCCAACCTATTCACCAGTTGCACGTGGTTCCCAGTGTGCTCCTTATCTCAGTGATCTGGCAGGGTTGTGGTTTTGCACTGGGATTTAAGCTGCTCCCAGCAGCAGGTACCTACAAGGTAAGAGGGTGTCTTAAAATGAAATGTGCGTTTTTTTGTGCTAAGACACAACTGAGACTGAGTGAAACCAGGCAGTCTTTCTGGCTCTCATTCCTCCAGGAACACATGTTAGATTCTGGCTTAGGCCACTTTGCTTTTGTGATTCCCGCTGAATCTGTGGGGTTTGTGAGATGGTGGTCCTGGAGCAGGACATGTCTCGTGGGACTCAGAGTCTGGAGGGGGCTGTGACTCTGCCGTGAGGCTGAGGGGGTCTGTGCAGAGAGCAGGGCACGAGGCTGGCGCCTGGGCTGCCGGGCAGAAAGGCTGCTCTGCTTGGTTTTGCTGGAGTTCTCCCCAGATGTACGGGATTGTCTCTGGTTATCGCTAAATCCATGGGGCTGGAGGGTGGGCCACCTTGTGAACTGGGACCTGGGAGGGTTGTTGCAGGGTAAATGCGGCTGACTTGCCTTTTTGGCACTTTGTTTGGGATCAGCAGCCTAAACATCCCGTGGTCGGCACAGCAGTGGAACGTATCGGAGCTGTTTTACTGGGTGCTCATCGGGGTGGTCTGCACTGCGCTTGCTCTCAGCTTCCCTTCAGGGAGAGTGCTCTCTGGGGCTTTGCTTGGTGAGTGGCTTTTGGATCAGGCTGTCTGCCCTCCTGTCCATCGCAGCCTGTTAGTTATACTCGTTATCCACAGCATTCTACAAAATAGATCTGAAAAGGACCTCAAGAGGGCATCTTCTAGCCTTTTCCGTGACAAATCAGCTGTACCTGGACTCTGCTTGGGGAAAGGTGCATGATGAGGGTCAGTATCTTCTATGTGACCAGCTGACACGGTTGGAAAAACAGGCAAACTCGGGGCGGCTTGAACCCCTTGTTGGGGCTGAAGAACAAAAATCAGCGTTCAAAGATAAACACACAGTGAAAATAATTTCCCGGAGTTTGTCCCACAACTGGGTGCTGGTGGTGGAGAAGTCATGTTAGCCAGGGGAAGACAATAATGTCATCAGCTCCTGTGGAAAGAGAAAGGGAGTGAGAATTGCTGTGAAACACTGGGGGGTTTCCTGTGAGGAAGGGACCAGAAAAAGTGTAATATGTGGTTAAAACAGTATCTGTTCTGAGCCCACAGTTAATGACCACGCAGAGCTGCTGGGTCCATGTTGAGGATGGTTTGCAGGTGTCTTCTGAGACCTCAGGATCCGAACTGAGGGGATGGCGCTGGGAAATATAAACTGTGAAAAACAATCTCTTGTAACTGAGTGGTTTTGTGCCATTATCAGCTGTTTGTATGAGCTCATTCTGAAGCGAAGTGGTTGTTTGTTTTTACTACACAGCTTTCTGAAGGCGTCTGGTGCGTAGCTGAAATATATTGCGTTCCTGGGCATGTCTGTGTAAAGCCAGCAGGTTGCTGGGTCTCAGGGACTGGGCACCGGCACTGCCCAGGTTGTGGGGACACCACTGTTAACTGATTCAAACGATGTGGCTTTATCCTTGTTCTTAAACCTCCTGTGATGGGAGAGATGTACTCTCCTGCAGCCATTGGCTCCAGGGCGTGATTATCTGTATCGTTATGGAGTTGGTGTTTTTAAAATCTCTTGCTTCAATTTAAGCCCGTTATGGCATGTCCTCTCCCCATGGACATGGAGAGCAGCTTATAGCACTCCTTTCCTCTCTGCAGAAATCTTTTACATATTTGAGGCTTGTTATCATGTTTCCCCAAAGACTTTTGTTCTCTGTGCTGAACAACTGTCTGTCTCCTGCTCTTTCCTCCTGGCCATGTTATTTTCAAGTTGAATGACACAAGCATGGTCGATTCTGCCTCTTGAGGTCCCGTTCAGCCCTCTTTAAAATTTTTTGTGGTTCTGTGTTTTGTTGGGGTCCCTGGGGCTCTCTCCACTTGGTCTGGGTTGTTTTTGAAGTGTGTTGCCTTGAAATGAGCCCAGTGTTGTAGCCGAGGCCTTTCTCAACTAAGAGCAGCAGGGTTATTTCATGTATCTCGTGCGTGACACTCCTGTCTGTGTACCCCTGCATAATTATGGATATTTCTTGGTACAGTACTGCTTGTTCATGCCTGCGCTTTTGCGTACCGTTTCCCAACCAGCTGTACATTCCCCATATGGAATTTCATCTAGATTGTATTTTCCTAATTTTCTAATTAAAATGTCATGCGAAACTGGAGGTAAAGCCTTGTGAAAGTAAAGGTATATAACATCTGTTGCCTCTATCTCACACATGAGACCCTTTTGCTCTGTCAAAGAGAAGGCAGGTTGGCTTCACGTGGCAGGACTATTGCTTCCAGCCCTTCCTTGCAGATGGACTGTTACGTGATTTTTCAAAATTTTTTTGTGGAATTGAAGTTATGTTGACTGTCTGCAATTTTCTTGAGTTTTCAACCTGTTGAATATAACCATTATATTTTCACTTTTCCAGTCTTTTGAAAACTCATTTGTCTTTCAGAAATTCCCAGAGGTAGTTGCTGATGGACCTCAGGCTGTTTGACAACATCAAACTTCAGTAATCTTCGTTCTGCTCATGTGCTACTATACTTTACACTTCTACCTTGCTGCTTTTAATTGCATTAAATTTGTGGTCTTAGTTATTTGTTTTCGTGAAGTCTGACCCAACAAAAGCATTAAATATTTCAGCTTTAACTCTGCGAGTTGCTGGCTGTTGTGAAATTTTGTCCCAATTTATACCTCTTTGCTTCCTGAGACAGCTGCGAGCCAAACCCCTGGGATCCCCCGCCTCCTCTTACCCTAATTAGTAGTTTTACAACTCGTTGTGCGCTGACGGCATATGTGTGTGTGTGAGAGAGGTCACGAAGGTGAATCTCTTTTTCAGGTGACACTCTCTAGTCTGTTAAGCAACACTTTGGCTTTCTCATTATCTGATTTGGTTATTGCTTTTGTAACTGTGGGGAATGTGGCTTCTTATGACATGTTCAGTATTTATTAAATTCAATTTACTGTCCAATTTAACTAGCCTCACAAGAGTAGATATTTTATAAATTGTGTATCTTAAAATCAGCAATTATATGTACATTATAATATGTAATGTCATTACCAGAACCAGCCAGCTCTGGGTGCCGTGTAGAGAATAAAGAAAACACATAAACCTAACAGAAAACAGATTTTGGTGGGAGGGGGGGAGGGCTGACATGCACTAACAGCTTTGGAAGGGCTTGTGGCGTGTTCAGTGGCATAAACCAATCTATTAACCTTTTCTCCCTGCTCAGGAGGTGATGAACTCTTTGGTCTGTCTCTTCCCACCGATGTAGTTATCAAATGTCTCCTCGTTACCGCTGGCAATCCCTGCTGCGAGCGGGTTCTGTTGAACACTTGGCTCTTTCGCTCAGTGCCGCTGCTTTGTGCTCATCCACCTCAGCCTGATGGAGTTTCCATTTCTCCTTCGTGTGCCCCAAGCCATGGAGGAGTCTGTGATTTCCCCTTATCGTTCACCCACACTAAGATAATTAGCATTTCTTCCCTTATCTTGCTGCCTGTTTACAAAACACCGTCTTTCCTGAACTCCCTTTTCATTCTGCATGAAATCTCACTTGCCAAACCTCTGGGTTTAGTAAAGCCTCTGTCCTTGCACTGCACTGCTTTTACCCTGCTCCTATTTTCCCTTCTATTCCGAACGGGCACAAACACTCCATTCTGGATCCCTCACCATGGTGCCTTCCACTTCTGTGTTTTTTCCCTCGGTTTTCTCTGCTGGTGAGAATGAAACCTCGAGGAGCCTCCTTCCTAGTTTTGTTCCTGTCTCTTCTTTCACAATTTTTTTCTCGGTGCATTCCAGGAACTTGATGCAAGGCTGTGTCTGATGTCTTCCTTTCCCAGCAAATGTGTGGGCAGTTAAAGGTCCCTAATTACCAAGCGGGTTCTGTGTTTCAGATGCTCCCAATAAGCCTGTGCTTCTGATCTCCCTGATTTTGTAGCCTCAAGCAGACCCCCAGTGTGCCAGTGTCTGGGCTCCTTCCACTCTTGTGTTACGTGGAGGTTTTTATACCTGCCCTTTGTACTACTGAATTTCACCCCCTGCTTTTATGCTGGGCCCCAAGATCATCCAGACCTTCTCGTGTGATGTTTCTCCTCCTCTGCTGTGCTGATGATAATTTTCCTCTTTGTCAGCGTCAGGCTTAACTTTGACTTCCAACCCTCGGAGGTTACTTTGCCTCTCACCGTCAGGTTAGAACCTCTCCTCTTCCCCCTGGCTAATTAATGCCTGCAGCAGCGGTTGAATCTGGTGGGTTTTCCTCTTTCATAAGCTGAATACATTTGGCTCCTTAGCTTCACTTTGCCAAAGTCCCTTCATAAGCTCCTCCTTTGTCCTGTGGCCGTGCAGGACAGACTTTTCCACCCTGGAGACACGAGCTCTGTATTGTTCTCCCGTACGTGTGTTATCTTGTGCTTGGCTGAATTAAAGCACGCTTGCTTGGATGGTGGCCATTTAGCCATGCAAGTTGCATCACAGGGTAAACGGAGGCTGTTTTGTTCGTTATTTACTATCCTCCGTTTGTGTTATCTGCAGGCTGCCTCTGAGGATCTTATATTTTATCTAAATGATTGGTAAAAACACTGCATCCTGTGGGATGGGAAGCAGGCGACGTATACATTTTTGTCTCATCAGCCACTTCTATCCATCTTGTCACGCCAAATTATTTCTATTAACGCAAGTTCTTAAATCAAGTTGTAACATCAGTTAGACAGGACTTGATTCTGTACGACATATGTTGGCTGGTAATTAGCTGAGACATGACTATAATGAATTATCGGTAGATTCTCATATTGGCTTTTAATTACTTTGTCTAGGTCTGCTGTCAGGCTGACTGGTTCTTGCTCCCTAGGTCAGTTAGTCCTGCCTAAGCACCAGCACGGGGTTAGGGCTCTCCTACCCTTCTAGAATTACTTGGCATTCCAAGATTTATTAAAAATTAGCATCAGCAGGTCAGAGATCTCCTTAGTGCACACAGAGGTGCAAATTATCCAGGGTGGGTGACTTAACAGTGTTTATCTAAAGCAGATGTTATCTAATACATCTCTTGGTCATTAGTAAACTGTGAAGTATGTCAGTGTCTTATGATGACTCCATCATCATATCTTTCCCTGAATACACAGCTCATACAGTTATATTTTTGTCATTACATGGGTAATTTTACCATTGCATAAAATAATGTCTCTGTTCACATTTCCATTCTTTCCTCTGTATTTTAATTCCCACTATTAACTCGCCAAGGCGTGAATTTTTCCATTGTGTTTTTTAAATACTCTATTGATTTTCTACACTTTGTAATTCGCAGTAGGTTGCTATTTCTTTAGCTTTGCAATCGTGGCTTACATTGTTTTCTGTTATTGCTGTCTATACCACTGCATAAGGATGGATTTCCAACCAAAATCCCCTTCCATCATGGTGGTGGAATTTGCTGATTTTGGCCACTCAAACCACATAAAACAAACTAAAGAAAAATACCTTTAAATATTCTTTCGGGTTCTTTTGTCCAATATTTTCTTCCCAATAATTTAATTACGTAATTTTTTTCTACCTGGAGAGGCTGAAGCACCTTGTGTATGTATTTCTGACTGGGATTACAGTCCCACTAGCTGTTGTCAAATGCAGGCTTTGAGAAGGTGGCTGCCGGTGCCAACAGAGCAGGGAACTCTGTCTGGCGAGTTCCCTGCTTTTTAAAAAAAAAAAAAATTGTAGAAAAGTGTGACACAGCAACAAATTTTGCTGCAGTCGGAGGAGTATGTCCAGCTTCAGGGCTCTGGTCACCAGCCCTATGTATTTGCTCCCCATGAAAAAGAACAGAATGGTTGTTTACGTGCTGCTGGGAAGCTTGCAGCCGGGAATCGGGGATGTGCGTCTGTGGCGTGCAGGATACATCTCTTGACGGACCTGTGCTTTGTGGCTGGGCTAACTCATGGAGAAAACAGAGAGGAGAGGGGAGAGGCGTGGTTGGTAAGCCTGGCTTGGCAGGGAGCGACGGGGATAATCTCTGCGGCCGGACCGTGGCTCCTGCCTGGACCGCGCTGCTCGGTGGGGGCACTGCCTGCTGGTGGGAACACAGTTTGGTTCCCAAGGCTTCTTCTCCGGTTGCTCTCTCTAACCCCTTTTCCATCTGTCCGTTCATTTATTATTTGCCGCCTTGTCTCACTCTTTTCTTCATTAGCTGGTTCCCGATGCTCCTGGCTCAGGAAGGGGCTGTATGTGGGGAACAGGAGGGCAGCAGCAAATACCGCGCTGCTGCTGCTCTGCCAGCCCCCCTTGTCACGGGGACAGACGCATGTGGCAGGCGGAGTTAATTAAATTCTTTAACAATTTTCCAAGTTGAGAAAAGGGTCAAAATTCTGGAAATAAGAGGTTCACAGTCCCACACGCAGTCTACGCTCTGCTTTTTCAGAGGCTCGTACTGGGGTTGGCTGTGCCGGGGTGGGAGAGTAATGCGAGAACCTGTGGAAATGCACGCTTTGTGCAGCTAAAAGTGGTGTGACGAAGAGCAAGGTTACAAGGTGTTCAAAAGAAATTTTGGATCTCTTTTTCGTTCATTAAGTTTTATATTGATTTGCTGTGCCAAGAGACAGAGTCATTGACTTTTTTAAAGGAATGAAAAACTCCATGAATTTAAATAATTTATTTTTTTTCTCCCTGTTTGAAAAGGTGGCAAAAGCAAAGGTTTTGTAGGAGAAACTGAAACCGATTCAAATATAATTCTATTAACTAATTAGGGGAACCCTGGAAATGGGGCTGAGACTCGCAAGCCTTTTTTCTTCTCTTTGCTGGGGCACTCCAAGAATCGGATCACCTGGGGAAAGCATGTTTAAGAAATACCAGATGGTCTCTGCGATGCTCCAGCTGTGGACAATCACTCCCAGCCAGGCAATCTGCCTTGCTGTCGAAGCCCTCTAAAACTGCGCTGCCCATTTGTCATGCTTCTCCAATTGCAGCGCTCTGGATAGCTTCTTTTTTCCTTGTCTGGCTCTTCCTTTCCAGTTTTTATCACCCACCCCCTCCATGAGCTAATGTAGTAACATCCCTTCATTGGCTATAAATCCATTGAAGAGCCATATATAAAATATTACTTTGTTAGGGAAGATTGGGAAACATCTGTTTTTTACCCGTAAGAGTCAGTCTCTACTTGTCTCGTATGACGATGTGACTATTTATATACTTGCAAAGTAAAAAGAAGGAGAGAAAGATGGGAATCCTAGAAACAATTTGAGTGGAGCCTCTAAATGAAGGAAACTGATTCAGCTCTGGGATTTGTTTGGAAGCTAATTGTTGGGGGGATGGAGGAAGAGGGGGGGCACACAGGCCAAGAAATTGCTTAGATGTCTGACAAAGTAACAGTCGTACCAACTGCAGAAGGTCCTTCTGGAACCCTTTTGATCTTGTATAACTGCTGTGGGTCTAAACTATTATGTATTATCTACTACACAGACCCAGAACCTGGGAACAGTGGCAGTCCTGAGATGGGTAGGAGAATATAACCACAGGGTGTACGTGCACTAGCAGCGGAAGTGCGTACCTATGGAGGCTTTGCATTCGGTGGGTGTGCCAGGGCACGGTGTCTGAGCCTGCTGGCACGAACTGCCTCCCACCCAACCTGCTCAGTGCTGGTGCCTCGCGGAGCTGCCTGCTTTTGCTCGCACACAGGCCACTTAACCTATGTCTCTGTCCCCTGGCAGCACAAGGGTGTTGGTTTCTGTGGGCATGGCTGGGGAGGGGGCTGGCTCTGGGTACCCCAGGGTAGTGGTGGTCAGAGCAGGATGCTGGGGGTGTATCGTGCCTGCCATGGAGCGTGACGTGAGAGCTTGGGGCGACTCTGGGGTTGGTGTGGGAAGGCTGTCCCAAAGAGCCAGCCGAGCTTGGGACGCTTTGTTTATGCTGCTGGCGTGAGCCATGGAGTGAGATGATCTGTCAGCCATGCTGGGGTTGCAAGAACAAGTCTGTCTGCATGAGGAGGGTGCTTGGGAATAAACGAGGGAGGATGCTGCTTGGGTGAGCTGGGAGGCAGGGAGGATGCACCTCTGGAAGGCTGCCTGCGAGGCTGGGTACCTCACCTGTGGGGCAGCTGCTTTGCCAGTTTCTGAGCCCTCAGCAGGGGAATGTGGAAGGAGGAAAAGATTTCAGTGCTTGCATGCAGGTGGTGGCAGGGTTTGCCAGCTGACCCATGCTGCAGCTGTTCCCTGCCCGGCTGGCATACAGGAACAAAGTGCTCCTGGTGGATGCCATTCCATACAGCTGCCCTCCTTTCCTGGGCAGGTTCAGTGCCCTCAGCCTGGCCCGTTGCTGCACAAAGATGAGATCCTGCTCCCAGTTCTCCTGTCACTGGGGTCGCTGTGTTGGTTTGAATCCAGCTGACCCATCTGAGGTAGGGAATGTCCCTTCTGCTGCCAGCCAGCCTTGCGCATCCGATGTAGGCTGTTCTGATGGTTATCTGCCCTCGCCGTAGCCGTGTGGCCCTTCTGCTTGGATTTTACAGCTTTTCCTCTGTCAGGCTCCCTCCTCTTCTCCCTCCCGTGGTCCTCTGGCAGCCTGTCTTGCTAATCAGACCTTGAGCCCTCTTTTCCTCCCTCCAGCTGGTCTGCTGCCCGGTCAGTGTCAAGCTATGCTACATCCCCCCTGGCTGGTGATAAAAGCTCCCAAAGACCCACCAGATACCCACCTCCACCTGGTGCAGCTCCCCTGAAGTCTAGTGACAAGTAAAAGGTTATTTTTAAATGGTAAGATGTTAAATAGACATTGCTGCTCTGACACCTGCTGTGTCTTTGTCCTGTCTGTGCCAAAACCTTCAGTTATCTTGCACAGCATGCCAGGGGACTGGAGTAAAATCTGCTACTTGGCTTTGGTAAGCTCCTGCAGCGGCAAGCCCTGTACGGCTCCGAGCTTGGAAGTGGCATCTGATAGCTTCACAGGTGAACACACGTTCATGTGTTTTGATGCTGAATGTAAATTTGGGCTTAACAGGACCAAAGACTATAGGCTAAATTTGTGAGGGGAAAGCAGATAATGAAAAAGGAGTTGGAGATGTTGCAAATAGCAGGGTGGGCATGAGCCACAGAGCAGCAGTTGGGAGGACAAGGCACAATCAGAGCCCTGTAAGGGTCGATGGGAAGCTCTGATGTTGGAAATGGTATGGTGAGGC
Organism: Eurypyga helias; assembly: GCF_000690775.1. NCBI lineage: Eukaryota > Metazoa > Chordata > Aves > Eurypygiformes > Eurypygidae > Eurypyga > Eurypyga helias. The sequence goes on from NW_010258886.1 coordinate 14,900, forward strand.
AGTGTTGGGCACCACATCCAGGTCTCTTGTCCATTTTAACAGAGAAAAGATGCTGTGTAGTTGGAAAAGATTCAGAAAAGAGCAATAAATGTGACCAAATCCTGGAAATATGGAGCAATAGACAAGGTTTTAGTAAGATTCATCTACTCAGAGAAAATTAAAAAATAGCTTGATCCACCAACAAGGGGAAAAAAAAGTTCAGGGCAAATAGCTCAAAATGTTAGCAAAGAAAAGCACAAAGAGAACCTATGATTTAAAGCCTAATGCAGGACAACTTTTGGCTAATAATGTGTAGATTTATAATGCTGAGAATAAATGTTGGAATGTTCCGACCTAGGTATGAGGTGGATTAACAGCCACTGTCAGCCTGAAAGCCAAACTCCTAAAAAAAAAATGGATTTTGTGTAGTGATTATTAGGTTAGGCCCTCTAACCTCTATCAAGCAGGAAACAAAATGATGTTTTATTAATGGTCCTTTCCATCCTTATAATCTGAATAAATGTGTAACATGAATGTTGTGCCTCCTAGAGAAGAGGTGGTCGCAGCAATTAATTGCTCCCTGAAACTAAACCGAGTTAGCCTTTGCTAGTAACTTGGCCAAATGGACCTTTCACCCTGCTGGGAGCAAAGCTGGGCTTGGACTACAGCCTCCAGTTCTGTCCTGGTTGAGAGGAGTTGAACTTAGGCTCTGCCTAGGTCAGAACCTGCCTGACCTTGATGTGATGTGCATTGGTACTAGAAGAAAGATCAAGTTTAGATTAGGTTGTTTTCTTTGGCCAGAGGTGGCTGAATGTATGCAATCTTAGCTGTTTCTCCTTGCTGTAACCACCGCCAGGGAAGAGCTGATGTGCTGACCAGGGCAGTCTTCACTCCCTGCCACCAAATCCTTCCCCTAAACAAGATCCAGAGACCAACCAGCTGAAGTGCAAGAGCTTCCCCAGGAGGGACCTATGTTTGATACAGTAGTCTTTATTTTCCTGCTTTATTGTAAGGCTTCCTCATTTCTCCAGATAAAAAGGTTTAGCAGATATTTCATTGAATAAATGTAATAGAGCTACTTCTGAACTTTGGTGTCCAAAAGTTCATTTATGATCTTGCTGTATATAAATTCCCAGATCTAGGGTTTTGACACAGAAAGTCTTCATTTGATAGAATGTTACAAATTCAAGTTTCAGAAATTATCCTCTTGAGCCATCTCCGTGGTGTTTGGCACTACGACAAGTCATTAGTCAATCCTGAAATAGTCATCAAGCAGACAAACAGCTTATTTTATATACTGTTTCTTAGAGAGTTAAATATTTCCACATATTCAGGCTCTGATTGGAGTCTTGGATCCTTTCCAAATATTCAACCTGTAAAGATATTTGAGAACCCCAGGACTTAGGCTCTTTCCAAAAAATGATAGATTTCACTTGAATTTTCACAAATGGAAAACCACAAGTCCCCATAGCTGCAAAGAAGCAGCTGTCATACCAGGTATGGAGTATGAGAAAACACTTTCTAAAAGCTTCAGGGACATCCCATTATCTGGAAGTTTTTAGTGCTCTTAAAATTTGCGAAGAAAACAGCAGTTTTGGGTGGGTGTTTTTTTTTTTTTTTTTTTCGGCACAGCATTGCCTCGGATAATGGGCTGCACCTGTTTGGAAGCGGTGCTTCACGTTGTTCCCTTATACGGACCCTTGCACGTGTTTCTCTTAATTTTTCCTAGAAACCCAAGTGTCAACAAATCCGAGCCCCTGCATTGCAGCTCTGTGCAAAATCCCACATCGACGTGTTTCTGAGCACTTTGTCATGCAGAGTCTGTGGTCTTGAGTGACTGAATCGACTCCGGAGTTTGGAAGCTTGAAACCCTGTGATGTGGGGATACAGACGAAAAGCTGCTGAAGGAATCAATAACTCCAAATTAACAGCTCCAAGTCCAAAGTTCTGCTTTTTGTTGTTGCTGCTGCTCTTTTCAAAAAACACAGAGGCAATCTTCCAAATCAGAAATTGGGATGGATTTTTGTAATGGTAATGGGCTTCTTTCAGGTTAGTTTCTGGTGAAATTCAGCGCAGACATGCATGATGAGAAGTTGGGAAATGAGGAGTTAAGTCATGATGATGTAAATCATTGTTCTGCATTTACAATAACAGCGCTTGGGTAATTCTGATGCTGGGGCTTCTGCTTTTATTGGCTGAGAGGTTGCCAAAACATGTGTGTGTTGTTCTGAATTGGTAAATGATTCCTATTTATAGGACAGGTGTCTTCTGATGTCCCGAGTTCAGTCTGTTCTGTAATCCCAGATCCTGTTTCTGATCTACGTTTAATAACGTGTGACAGAAGAAGATAGGAGCCTTGCAGACCAAATTGGGCTAGGAACGTTTTGAATGTAGCTCTGCCCAGCGCTGTCTGCTCGTTCCGCAGGGTATCTTCTCGTAAGGGACTTGCCCTTCTAAAATTCACTTTTGGACTTATCTTTCATTTCTGAAACACGTTGTCTTTTGGCAGGTTTACATGCAGCCCGAAGGCGGCTGAGTGTGCCAGCCTCCTTCCTTTGCACGGACTCAAGAGGAAAAATGCTTTCTTACACGTATTTTTTTGCAGCTTTTCTAATGCAGGAGCGGCAGTGGGGGTGGGACATGGAGTCAGCAGCAGAGTCGAGGTGTAGGTGATGGCAGCCGTGAAAATAAACCCTTGTGTTTTGGGCTCCCCGGTACCGTCGAACAAAGGGTTGGGTTCCTTGCAGTTTGCTATGCAACTGTCAAAACGAGTCTTTCCCGTTATTCTTGGAAGCTGGTGGTGGAAATGAAGACAGACCCAGTCATCATGATGCTGATGCTTCTGCTCTGGGCATTATACTGCATTTTGAAAATAATTATTGGGAAAAAAAAGCGCGCCCCCTCACAGCTGCAGGTGAATGTGGAGCCAATGGAGGTGCTTGATAAGGGGGAAGCAAAAATACGGCCAAGCTCCTGTTCTAGAGAGGAGTGCAGGCTTTGGAGCAGGGGGTTCAAAAGAGGCACAGGCTGTTGGGAGGAGGGGGAGAAATGTAGGTTCACATGCAGGGGAAGCTCTTGAGGTGCCTGGTTTGAGGGAAGAGGTTGCTGCGATGCCAGGGACAGGGGTAGAGGGAGGGAGGAGTGGAGCTCCCTGCCATGTCTGCTGCCCTGCCAGGCGCTGTCACGGCGTGTCCGGCCGTGGCATGGGATGGCCAAAGCACCGAGGAGTCCCAGGCCTTGCCGCAGGGCGGGTTGGCGGGGCGGTTTGTGAGGAGCAGCTTGCCGTCAGCCAAGCGCTGAGGATACCATCGTGCCAGAAAAGGAACTGGATCTGGGGGAGGTGGAGGGGGCCATGAGAACTGGATGGGAGGTTTGGCTCTTTTTCAAGCAGTTTCTGAAGCCGGATTAGTCCTCTTCGCCAGCTGGTGTGAGATGTTAGGTTTGTGTTATTTCTGGCAGCCCCACGGGGACTGGGAGTAACTCCATGCCTCTTGTTTCTCTTTGTGAGGACAGGATAGTCCAAAAGCAGTGCAAGTTCTGTGTTCCTGTCCCCAGGAGATGCAAGTGCCGATTTGCCCTCAGGTAGAAGGTGTGAGGAGAAGGTCCCAGGCTGCCGTGCCTGTCTTCCACCTCTGGTGCTACCAGCTTCCTCTGTTGGCTCCATCTCCTGGGCTAGCCTGCCTCTCCCTGTGGCCAACTGTCCAGGTTTCCCCAGATGTGTCCTCTTGCCTGTTGCTGCCCAACCAGATTTGGGGGCTTCGAGTCTCTGCTGGCCTTTCATGCTGCCGTGCGTGCACAGAGACTCTGACTGGACTGCCCTGTCTCTGGGAAGGCCAGATGTGTCTACAGATGCAGGAATCCTGATGGGCTGCCAAATGTCTGGAAACATGGGATATGCCCACATGCATAGGAGCCTTGAGCTGCTGCTTGTCTGGAAATCCCTGATACTTTTATGTACAAGGGATTGGACACTCTTGGGGAGTTTTGGATGGGCCAACTGTACATGTGTTATACAATTGCTTTTAGTGCACTTGAAGGAAACGTGAGATCTCAAAGAGGAGTGGGTCTGTGTGTGTCCAAGCCTAGTATGTACCTAAAGGTTTAGGATTAGGTTTGTTGCACATTCACAGACTGCTCCGTATAAGCATGCATACTTTGGAAATCCCTGCCAGACTATCCTAGTCCTTTACGTTCCCTTCCTGAATGGGGTATTTGCCATCGGGATCAATAAGAAGGCCCTCCATGTCGTGGTCTTGCTTTGAGGCCAGACCTTGTATTTGTCCTGAGCCTAAAATTCCTTTTTCTACCTTAGATTCATACTTCCTTGCTGAGCTCCTCCATCCCCTTTCTGCATAGGTTCCCACAGGGATCTGTACTTTCCCGTTCCTCTTTGCAGCAGAGGAGAGGAGGGGATGTGGGATATAGTGACTACCAAATGTCTGACATGCTGCTCACTTGCATTTGGGATATGGGAGGACTGTAACTTGAGTGTAAGCTGTTGTGTTTGCACTGTGGCTTTTCCAGACCAGGACTTTGTGTCAGGCTGGAGAAGGAAGCAGAGGAAGGATTTTCTCTCCTAGATCCAATCAAAATGCAAGCAAATTCACCAGACTTCCTCTCTGGCACTTCTTCACTTCCCATTTACATGGCCATGATATTCAGTCATTGCTCTGGAAGTGAGCGAACCTGCTTTCCCATAGCTGCTGCCACTGAATACGATGGGTGGTGGATGCCTCCCACCTCCCCAAGAGTGCCCCAAGCGTGGCCAGTGCAGAAGCCACCTCATTCCCTGAGCCCCTGTTCTGGGGTGACCAAACTCACAGGATATTCCCTTTTTCTTCCAGAAAACAGATTTATTTTGGCATTTGCCCATGTCCGCATACTCCCCCTAGTGAATTCCAGGGTTAAAAAATCATGTAGGTTAAAACATCTTTTCCAGAAGAGGTGCCTTGCTTGTCGTTTAATTATTCCACCTCTGAACTGGGACCCTGCTGCTTCACTGACTGCCTTGACAATATTGTATTTGTCTTTTTTTCTTTTATTTAGCTTTTCCTACATTTTTCGCACATTCTGTACATTCTCCTGCATTCCAAGTGTCCTATATTTTCATGCCTCCTTTTATCTCTCTATTCATCTATCCCAGTATAGACAACAGAAATGCTAAGTCCACATAATCTGTAGAAAGCATGAACTGGGTTGTTAGACATTTTCCAAACATTACACTTCATGGAAATATTTTCCTGTAAGATGTAGAAATGAAACAGCTGTCTCCCGCTCTCTCCTGGGCTGTTCCTGTACAGACTCTCCTGCTCTCTGAATTTACAGCACCATCCCTCGGACAAGTGACCAATGGCCAACTTCAAGCAGTCGTATTTATGATGTGCCAAGCAGCGGTGAAGATGATGGTGTTTATATGCTAGTCAGATCTATGTGGTGGGATTAACGTACCGTGAGAGACCTGGTGCTGATGTTTCCAGCATCAGGAATGTTTCACTGGCAGAATTGTCACTCGGAAACTTGGTGCAAGTCATGGCTGATGGCTCAACATAAACTGCTCGCTTCGTATGAACTTTGGGCAGACTATGGGACAAGGAGGGATACTCCTCACTTACATGTCCTCCTTCCTTCTGCTCGCCCTTGTCCTTGTGGCATTGTGCTTGGCCAAATGATAAAGACCCTCAAGATCCTGCCAGGAGCTGAGAACTGGGGTAAGGAATGAACTGAATAGGTGCCTCATCTAACCCATCTTGCTGGAAGACAGTGGGCACCTGGTTTTCATCCTTCTCTCCCTGCCTTGTTGGGTGGCCTGTCGTGGCTGGCCCGAGCAGGGGATGGCAGCCCAGCACGCTGCGGGGGTACCTGCTGATGTGGGCGTGGTTCGGACACCCCTTCCTAAGGTAATTGCTTATTCTGCCTCTGTGTTGCATAACTTCAGCGCATGGCCAAAGATGTATTGATTGCTGGAGGGTAATTAGTTCTTAATTCTTATGGGAGTTTAAGAGAAGCTTAATGGATCAGTTGAGTTGTTGGAACTGGAAAGATATATCGGGGAAAAAAACCCAACAGCTCTCCCTCGCCTCCCTGCCCAGTAAATATGTTTGGGCTGAAGCAGGCAATCCTTGCCCTTTCCCATGAAGAAACGAACACCAGGCTTTTTGGACAGAAGTGTGAACATCAGTGTTAGTGTGAGCTGGCGCAGAGTGGGGTCCTGAGGAGATGATTGAAGAGGAGAGAAATAGTGAAATTCGTATGTTACCATCTCCAAACTGGGCGACTGGAAAAAGAGCCGGAGGGACCAGAAATTATTTGAAGATTCGCTTCTCTTCAGTGTTTTACTGGAACTGAGTGAGCAGATATTCGCAGGCAGCATTCCAAGCTGGGGTTGTTTCTTCAGAGCGTGTTCTGGCAAAGTATTTTTGGCTACAGCCCATCCTCAACCTGAATAACTGGGTGATACCACAGGGAAGAAATCAGCTAACAGCAAATCATGGTTCTAAATTTTAGGCAGTTTTTGACTGCGCATCCGTTATGCTACCTTTTTTTAACTCTCCTTATTGTAATTGAGTGCTTTTGGCTTTGACCTTGATAGGATAAAGCAGAACTGCTCTTACCCTTCCACGCTGCCCCATGAGAAGCGAGGAGCTTATGTGCACCGGCGGGAGGGGTGCTGTGCTCTGTGGGAGGATTGGATGGCTGCAGAGGTGCCTGGGCAGTCTCTCAGCATGTGCCACCCAAGTGCGCCGTGGGGATCTCAGTGTTTGGGAGTTACTCTGGCGCATGGGCTGCTGAGTCACGCGTGCAGCTGGGGAATACCAGAGACTTCAAATGGGAGCACATCTGGATACACACAGAGCACATCTGGAGCGCCAGAGTTGCTGCATGTTTGCAGCATCCTTGTATTGTGTGTGCCATGAGCTGCTTTCTACCCTTCCTGTACTCTCGGGGGGAACCTTTATCATATTTACATAAAATAACATTTGGGAAACACCTTCCCTCCTTTGCCTCCACGGTGAGGCTTCACATGTCCATCAAAGTGAGCAGCTGGGTTGTTGCACTGAAGGATGAGCTGTGTCAGGACTCGGTGTGAATGCCTCAGGGTTGAAAAACTGGTTGTGTTGCTCATGTGTTGTCTCCAACGCTCAGGTATCTGATGGTCTCTCTGAGAAATGTTTGTGTGTTTTGCTGAGTAACCTGGAGGACTTTTGTATCTCTGGCAAGTGCTGGTCTGTTGTACCATTTTACCAGGCACTTTACAGCACTTGGCACAGCAACCCTCTAGGCTTTACCCTTGTGAAGACTCCAGAGTTATTCCCTGTGATGTGACTGTGCCCTGGAAGGGAGATGTGAGGGTTTCCCACTCTGCCTGTGTTCATCTGGACAATGCATGGGAAAAAATCAGGTTATGTACCAGTACCAAATTCTTCAAAACGTGTTATCCATATGCACTGCGAGCAATTTCCATCTATTCTCTGCTTTGGAGTCTCTTGACTTCTTAGGGTAGGAAGAAACGAGGGATGTGGGGTACTCCCTTTTCAACTCTGGTTATATAAAATGATGGCTATGACTTCTTGCAGACCTGGTCACCTATCTGGAGCAATTTTTGGGGATTTATGCTGTCCTGTGTGCGCAGATAGACAGTACTTCTCAAAGTGCACTGGGTGAGAGCCCGACTTTTGATCTTTTAGCAGCTGCCACTGGCGGTGGTGTTGTTGCCAAGCCCATGCTGCCCTGGTATGGGGAGGGGAGCACCCTCCTGAGGCTACAGTGGGCAGAAGCAGGCAGAGGCTTGTCTGGGAACCTTGTGGTGTCTGGGAATGAACATTGGATATCTGGCTAAGCCAGTCCTTAGGCCCTGGGTGCCTGTTACAGAAACAAGGTGGGTAGCGTTTTCATTTGCACATTGTCTGATGCAAAGTCATGTCTGTAAACCAGCACAGTTTGGTTTTGAGTAAGTAAAGGGAAAAGCTCGAAGCAGAGATAGGAAAACTGAGAAGAGACAGCAGAGCTCTGGAGAGTCTCTGGAAGCAAATGTCCTGCACGTTCAGCACAGCTCAGATGCACAAGTACCCAGCCTGGTTTGATCAGTGGTTGTGTTTAGTAATATGGCCTTAGTAATAAGGCCTTGGAGGAAGGTGACAGCAGGTAAAGACAGATTTTTGTATTGGGATGGGACATGGGTCACACATTTCTTGTGTTTCTTGTTTTTGAAGAATATATTACTGGATTTGAACAAAACCAGTCACCTGCTATTTTAAAAGATTTTCAGAACTTCCTGGGTCTTACACTATCCTTGTAAATGAGGAGAAGAAAATTGAAGGAAAAAAAAAATTACCCAGGTATATTATTAATGTAAACAAAATATTTCACAATTAATGTTTCAGAGCATTTAGGAACAATACCTTCAGTTGTTTGCTTCCTATGTAACACAAAAATGCCCTTCTTTCTGTACCTGTTCCATCATGACGGGAAAGCTTGTAGCTCACCTTATCTCTGTTGGTATCAGAAATACCACATGTGGCACTGCCTTAATGTCTGTCTCTTTTTTTTTTTTCTTTTCTTTGCAATTTCCTGGATTGCCTACAATGGCTTTGTGGAAGCAAAGCATATTCAACTGCTGGGGAGCCTTGTAAGAGAGCTAAATTAATCTTTCCTCCTGAGCTTTGCAGAATAGGTTAAACCAACACGGTACTCATGGATGTTAGAAGCTCAGACATGCATATAAACCACGGAGCTACTGAATTCAGAAATAACTGCTGCTCTCTGTTACAGCAGCTTATTGTAATTATCTCTTTATTTTCTCTGTGATTTTTGCCAGGTGAAGATTATTGGAAAATTGAAAATGAGTTTCAATATTAAATATCTGCATTACTATTTGTGCAAAGCCCAGAGTTGCAACAGCCAAATAATGTGAAGGGCAAGCTGAACTTGAGACTACATAACACAAAGCACATAAACTTGTTGGGAACTTGGGCACAAGAGTTGTTCTTTGATACACACAGCCAACCCATTTCTGCTGCTCTTGGTGAACATTTGCTTCTTCCCAAATGCTTTGTCTGGTACAACTAATGAATTTAAAGTCTTGTGAAAATGCTGGCTTCAACAGACACTTCAGTACATGCAAATGCTTGTGTCTTAAACCTTGATAGTAACACTTTACCTCAATTTTTTTCAAGTCCTGTGCTATGCTTCTTTAGGGACTGTCGCGAATGAATCCTGTGCTACTGTCAGGCTTTGCCTATGCCTGGGGCAAATCCTGTTCCTGCTGCAGA
>NW_010258886.1:24178-28369 GCF_000690775.1 Eurypyga helias
AGTGAACTAGGTGTTCTGGGCACTCATGGTAACTGGAGTATTCCTGAGAAGGGATGGAGACCTGGGGCCCTAACACCAAACGCAGTGACCCACTGGGCCAAGGGTAGGTGCACTAAGACACCCTCCTCTTCCTCCTGTGCCTTCCATGGCTCCTTGGTATGTCTGAGGCTGTTGGAAGCTCAGGAGTGTTTAGGCACTTTTCCTTTGTTAGTTCCTCTGTGGCTTTCCTCCTGCATTTCAAAAGAAAGTTGCAAAAGAGACAGTGGGGAAGTCCCTCTGCTCAGTGCCTCTTGTCCAAACCCAGCTGGGGAACTCGAATTGCTGCAAAAGTGACTATATACTGTGATATTCAGCCATGTATGTAGTCTTTAGGGGCCTGATATCCTGTACCATGAGAAGTAAAAGATGCTTCCTGTAAGGCGGGGGATCAGACAGAGGAGCTTTGCATTTTGGCCGCAGCTCTCCCACTGCAGAAAAGTGGTGTTAGCTGGTCGCGAGGCAGAAAACTGTCCTGGAGCAGCCCAGGAGGAGATATCTGCACAGATGTGCCAGGGTCTGCTTCTTAGATAGCTCCCTAGCCTTGGACAAACCAGGCAGTGCATTGCCAGTACCTCTGGATGAGTTGCTTTGGTCTTGGGAAGGGGCCTCCAGGGCTGGTGCAAGACAAATGAGTCGCTCCTTTTCCTCCTCTCCCCCCAGAACTGCAGGTATCTGCGTGATTTATGTGACTCCGGATTTCAGCTCATGTTTACTCTGCGGAGAGCCTGATGGCCTCTCTGTTTGCCTCGGTGCTTGCCTTAGCACATTGTTCTTGCTGCTGACAGTTGTGCTAGCGGTGGTTTTATTTGGAGAGTAGCGGGGGGTGATGGTGGTGGTGAGGAAGACAGTGGTGAGGAAGAGGAGTCGTGCTGTGCAGAGCCGGTGCTGCCGGCTGGGCTTCCTGACCCTGGGCAAGCAATTCCCACCCGTGCTGTGCTGCTCGATGAGAAACACAGAGACAGGGAAGTGTGTAAAGGGTCAGGAACTGAACAGGTTGGAGATGCTTGGAGCAGCTCTGCCGGGACTGGAGAGCATGACTTCCACCAGCTATTGCTCCCTCCATCCCTGGGAGGCATCAGGCTGCTACCACCTGTGAGGAGAAACTGGTAACTCAAGTTGAAGCAAAGTGAAAGCTGAGGGAGGTGACAGCAGCTCTTGGGATGATGTGGGATACAACCACTGCTCTGCAGAAGCCTGATTGCCTGTAGGTAATGTGGATGGTTCTGTCAATGGGAAAGAAAGAAGCACAGGGGTTTATCAGAGGCTCGTTCCCATCAGTTTGGTTTTATTTTGTGGCTCTTTAAGGGAGGATGGAGCAGGAAAAAGAGCTGGATCTTATGCAGGCCTGTGCAGCACTGAAGCTGGGAGGAATTCACCAAATCCCAGCGGGTGAAAGAGATTTCTGCGCGAGAGAGGGGCTCACGCGGGCTCTGCTGCCGAAGACACATCTTGAAGTAATATGCGGCTCTTGATGACACCTCCTCAACACTTAGTAAATTTGACCTCTTCTTTCATGTGCCATTATACTGCCTCACATGGCTGTGCAGGCGGCTAGCACATTGAATCCGAATTTTATGTTTTGAGGCAAGGAACAGATGCTCTTTCAAATTGAGCGGTGATGCTACCAATGGCTGGTTCTACTTCCCATCACCTGGGAGGTGGGAGGTCAGTTGACAGGAAATCTCATTCTCTGTCATCCAGGAGAATTGCCATCCTTCGCGCGAAGGCGGGTTTGGTTTGGTTTAAAGCCCTTTTGCGTGCTGAGCGGCGCAGGTGCTCAGCCCCTCCTAGAAGCACTTAACCTTAAGTGCAATGTACTTGTCCTCCGTGTTGTTAAATAGCTTTTATAAACACTGTCTGAAAGTGCTCTGATTATACATGACCTTCCCCCTTTGCTGAGTGTCATCTCATTAATCTATCTATGAGGCAAATAATTCTGTTTTGGGAACAGAACAAATATAGAAATTGCACAATGGAACACATTTAATGTATTCAAACAACTTTTTGTTAATACAAAACCAATCACTTGCCATTCATTTTTCATGTCGTGTTGAGTATTTACAGGCTAACATTGGAAACAGGCTGGTAATATAGTCCTCCTTAATTTTGGCACCTGTAGTTATTTTAGAACTACAGGCTGTTTTCTGTGGCTTTACTGCTCTGTAATTCAATACCCTTTTAGGACCTTAATGCTGCCATTAGTAGCAAATTGGCCTCTATTCTGAATAAAACTCTTTATTACGTTTGTTTGTTTAATTTTTATTAGAGAAGGCTTGCCCAACAACCACAGGGAATGAATTTCCTTGGAGGTACAGGGCCAGTGCCTGGAATCCCTTTCCCGTAATTGCTGGTGTGAGCAGGAAGGCCTGAGTTACTGTAGGGATCTGCAGGGTGCAGACGGTCAGCTCTGGGCTTTAGGTAGCCAGGCTGATGGTGGTAGCGTCTTCTCCCGAGCCCTCTCTTCACCTCTGAGCAATGAGCTTCGTTACCTAATCTGTGCACAGCCGAGGGCTCAAAGTCCTGTATATACTTTTTCCACTGACATGTTTTTCATTTTTCCTTTTGCAAGTTTGGTTTTTTTTTTCCCCTGAAAAGATAGTGACTGAAATTTGAATTCCTTCGTCCTTGTTGTTGACCCTTTTCTTGCTAGTCTAGCTTGTCTGGTTTTGTCTTTCTCTGTGTTCATGTTAGCAGGGGGATGATGAGGACTGAAACCAGGGCTGTGAAGGGAGAAGGGAACAGTGCCTGTGCCTCTTCCCTCGTCTCAGCCACTCTCATGCCCAGAGTGGTGGTTTGTTCCCAACGAGGAGATTGCTCCCAGGACTCTGTGGGCCAGAGAAGAGCCCCTTAAGCACCGGCCACCCCAGCTCCCCCGTTGCTGGCGCAGGAGATGTGGGATTGCCTGATCAGGGCTGGTGCCAATGTATGTACCTGGGGCTGAAGGGGTTCTGGAGGAGGGACTTTGCTGCTTCTGCTGTGTTTGTGGTACTCCTGCATCCTTTTTGGCTGCCCTTGGCCTCGCATCTCCTGGGCCATCTCTGCACCAGAGCCAGGAGAAGATGCTCAGCCATTCAGTCTCCCTCTCCTTGGGAAAGGCAGGAGGTCAGTGGGAGCAGCTCACACCACCAGTGCTGAAGGATGCTGGCCGGCATGACTCTGTCCTGTTGCTGTGGGCCAGCAGAGTTGTGGCAGTGGTCTCCCTAAGACCCTTTGCCTCGGGACGACGGGATGAGCTGGGAGCAAACAAATCCAGGGAAGTTTGCCACCCTCTCCATGCACCATTTGCTCATGGTTTTTTAGGTCTCTAACACAAAAAAATATTTAAATCTTTTTCAAGCAGCCATCTGACTGTGAGAATGAGCATGCAACGCCCACCTACGCCAGAGTGCTGCCGAGAGCCTCTGGCACAGAAAAGAGCTCAGACTTGCTAATTTACAGCATCCCTGGCTGCTTAGAGGGGGAAAAAAGAGAGACCTCAACCCCATATGCGTTGAAGTGCCTGTTATGTAATTACTGCTCCAGCCTTCCGCTCCCAGCGGTTGCTCTCTTTGCCGAAGAGCCAGAGGTCTCCGTTGCTCCTTTAAGGTCCTGAGCTAAGGTTCTGCTGCAGATGTTTGCAAGTAGTCCTGTGCATTTGTGTAATTTCATTTCTATTTCTCTTGTTTCTGTCATGAAAGGTAATCCTAGACAACGTATTCAAAACCTTCCCTGTCGAGCTGCGGAAATCAGTCACACAAAAGTTAGAAAATACCCAGGCCCATGCGACCTTAATTCAGTTCCCTCGCATATATGCGTTACAAGAGTATGCGATCGTGTAATTAAAAACTATTGGCTTGGCAGGACCTTGGCGTACTCCTTGCACAGAATAAGATAGAGGAGTGCAAGAAGAGAGGGAATGTTTACTTGTAGTTAAGGCACTGGTGAGGGATGTGGGAGAACTGGATCCTAACCCTGGCGCTGTCACAAGGATTCCTGTGTGATGCTGGGCAGAGCCGATTCCCCCTGCAGCCACAGAGGCTGTTGAACTCCCATTATCAGCAGCTCGCCTACTCTAGCTTTTCGAATATTCAACTTTCCCGGCTAAAAAAAATAAATCTGTTAGCACTGGTTATTTGTATAAGATATGAATCTGAATAAACATACGCGCAGACA
>NW_010258886.1:28402-61852 GCF_000690775.1 Eurypyga helias
CAGATTATTTCCTTCTGTAGCCACTCCAGAGCACATGAATGAGGCTGGCTGTTTTCATGTTAGAGCTCTCAAGCTTTAAGGGCTCTCTGTGTCCAATTAAACAGTAGCATATCTCCTGAATATTAACACATTAAAAGCAATATACTTCCAGCAAAGAAATCTGATCCTTATTGGCCCTGGAATATTTTATTTTCCAAACTGAGCTGTGAGCTGTTAAGCTTCCTTTTTTAAGACTAAGCAAACATTACATTCTTAGGGGAAAGTCAGCCCAAGGAATGGGGAAAAATAGACTCTTAGACTGTACCTGTCAATCTCCCATTTTCCAGTGTTTTGCCCAGAAACAAGCACAGGAACTAATTGACTTCTATCCCCTTCTGTCTTTTTCTTCCCCTTAACATAGTGACTCAAATTAAAACAAAGATAAAATTCCAGGGGAAGCTGGCATTAATCAGGGTTTGGATTAAATTAAATTAAGTGCTTTTTATTGAACTCAGCAGTATTAGTTATTAAAACCAGAAGGCCTTTCCCAACTAGTGTAAAAAAGCAAACAATGACTCATACTGTGGCATAGATTTTATTGGGAAATTAAAATGCTCATTTTTCTCTTATTCTTTCCTTTTCTCTTTTTTTTTTTCCTTTTTTCTTTGCTAGCTTCAGACAAACACATGTAAACACCCGCTGGTGAGCCCATGCTCGCAGACCCCTTAGCCTGAATCCAGGCTGTCCTTGCTGGCACTGGGGCTCTGCCCGTGGTGGCACCCGATGGTGGCAGTTAGATTGTTTATGCAGAGGTGGTGCTTCCACAGGTCTCCTGTGCCCTTGGTGTCAAAATGTGAGTTGGAATTGATATAAGGACCAGTCCTGCGTGGTGCTGAGTTGGCACTGAGTAGAGCTCAAGACTCGGTGTTGTTTAATGGCAACCAAGACTTAGCAGGGGGGTTTGAAAGGCAGAAGAGGGATACTTGTCACAGCTTTCCAGCATCTTCCCCACCCACAGTCAGCCTTGCTTTCCCCTCTTTTCCTGCATGAGGCTTATTCTTCCAGAACTTGTCAGTTCATCCCTGGTGGGTCCGTGGTCAGGCCCCTATTTATGCCATGCACTGCCTAGTCCTGTTATTAACCCTTGGGAGAGGAACCAGTCTCAGCTTTTCACATTCATGGGGTGGTGGTTTCCTTGGGACCACCTGCTCTGCTCCCAGGAAGGACAGAGGGAGGTGGCCGGGTGGATGCTGTGGCATGGCAGTGGACCAGGTGAAGGTGTGTTGGTATGTGGTTCTGGGGAATAGGGACCATGCTGGAGCCTGGCTGATGCTGCCAAGGATGCAAACAAGGCCCTTCCAAAAGCATTCCTGAATAGGGGACATGCGTAGGAAAATGGCTGAGGCAAATCAGAGGGTATGTGGATAGTCCAGTCTCTACACCAAACCAGCCATCTTCAACAGTGCATAGGGGATGGGTTGTGCCCTGGCAGAAGGGAGCACAACAAGCATCATCCTTCTCTAAGGCAGGAGACCTGAGTAATTATAAATGGGACATTTTGACTCTGATCAAACGAGGAAGATACTAGAGCACATTATGAACCAATTTAAAAACACTTCTAGGATAATAAGATGACAAGAAACATTGGTCTAACCTGGACCAGTCAGGAACATATTTGTTTTCTTTTTTGATATCCACTGATCTGGGAAGGTAATAGTGATATATTTTGACTGTGAGGTAGTATTTGTCTCAAAAGCAAACCAAGGATGGTTTGGATGAAATCATTACCAAATAGGTGGAAAAATATATTCAAAGAATAACTAAAGTTAGTTCTCTCTCAAATGGGGAAGAGAAACCTGTCGGAAGCCTTAAGGGCCAAGCCCAGTATTATTCAATAGTTGCATTAACTTACTTCATTCCTTCTGATCAGATTCAATTCAGAGGGGTTTCAAACAAGCACATTTCTGTTGTTGATTCTCCGTGACGCGTGTTTGTTAATGAAGGCACCTGAGAAGAGGGGAGATCAGTGGGTGGGGGTGTGCAACCCTCCCCACCGTCAGGGAGAGGATGGTATGAGATGCTGCAGTTACTGACCTGGACCAGTCTGACTTCAACCCCTCCTTCCTCCGCCAGCACAGGTACAACCCGCAGAAAGGGCTTGGAGGTGAAGAAAAGAGCATGAACCAAGAGCTCTTGACCAGCCAGCTCAAACTACTTTACAGATGGTATAAAAGCTTTGAATTCAGGGCAGCTGGACTGAAGCACTGGAAAATCTGGCTGAAGTTTGGTTGAAAAAACCTATCTTTCCCTCAAGCGTTGGGCAGGTTTATGTTACCAACGCAGCGGTACTTTGTGAGATGTTACGGCATGGCTGGTGAAAAAGCGTGCCTGGGAGAGCAAGGAACAGCTAGGAGTTCGGCTTTTGTGGGCAATACCTGATTTTTTCTTGTCATTTTGGGGTATTCGTGGCCAGTTCAAATAGGGATTGCTTTTGCTAAGCAAGGACTGGGCAGAGGAGGCTTGCTACGTCTTGCTGTAGAGGAGCACGCCTGGTGAAAGGCCGTCCTTGTGTATCTGCCTGCTCCGAGGTGTTGTGTACTCGTGTGTCCTGAGCATGTACATGAAGGAGGAAAACGTTCCAGAATCCACACGGCGTAGGAACGTGGGGCACCTTGCGTCTGGATTTCGTTTGAGGGAATTAAGAGCTGATCCTTAGCCGGCATATGAATCAGATCCGATTGTGTCTGTGTTGACTAAAAGAGGTTGTGTGGTGTGCATGAGCCGGAGCTCAATCTAATGTGGAAAAGTTTGATCCAGAGCTCTGGTTAATTTAATACTTGACTATTCTACCTATTTTAGTTCTGACTTGAAGTTCAGCATTCCTTCTCATTGGCGGTTGTTTGTATTAGCAAAGGGCATGTGTGCAACCAAAGGAGAAGGTCCGTCATGCACCCAAACTTTTGCAAGGCCAGCAGAAATTCGTTACTGGACTCTTATTTTGTCTCTTGCTAGAGGGACTGGAGGAGCTTTCCCTTCACCCTGCTACCACGATGGGGAGGGGGGGGGAATTAATATCCTGCGACATCCCATCAAATCCCCAAATGCATTCATAGCACTGGATAGTAATCCGTAGTTTTACAAGGTTTTAAACTCCTAATATACTTCAGATATTTTACGTGCTTCAGTAAGTCTATTGTGCTATACTAAATATATGTCAAGGAAAACTCCCATGATTAGTTTTAGTACCTTCTGATATCTAAATAAACACTGACTGAATAAGAATATCTATATCAAAGCAAAAATTTTCAGAATAGTTCAAAGAAATACAATTTAGCTCCCTTAATATCATCTCCTTTAATGGGAAACCTCTCTCATTACAATCATTCTTGGCTTTTAAGGTCAGCAGGCACTAATACAAAAATCTTGTCTGTCTTGCATAATAACACTGAACAAAAATTCTTATTCAGAAATTCCTACTTAGACCTTGCAACTTCTGGTTGAACCAGAGCAGATTTTAATAAAATTTTCTATTCTTGCCTTAAAAAGATAACATGTGATGGAGAATCTTCCACAATGTAGATAAATTGTTCCAATGATTAACTGCCTTCACTGTATGTATGTATAAAAAGGAGGCTTATTTCTAGTACATACATTTGTCTTGCTTCATTCTGTCTCTAAAAATTGCCCTGGCTTTGATAAATTAAAGTGTAACTTATAATTAAAAAAAAAAAAAATCTTTTAAACCTATTCCGGTGCTTAAGAAGTGATTGACGCACGATCTGTCACTAGAATAAATTGAATAGCGTGAAGTTCTTTGGTATCTGGCTGTGGAGTTGTTATGCCAGCATTTCTAGGAGCAAAGCCATCTTCCATTCATCTGCACATTTCCCCTTGTTACAGCCAAATTGAAAGTCCTCATTTCCTGCCCTGAGGAGGTCTAATTGAATAACAGAAAGAGAGACTTAATTATTTTTTTTTAAACTAAATAGATGAATATATAATCTGTAGGCTATTTTTTTTTTTTGTGAAACCTTGAAATTTTCCGGCGGGTTGTGGGTGAGAAATAGGCTCATGAATAGAAAACTTCAACCTCCAGGTCTTTGGCTTCCACAGAGCCCCCTGAGGTGCTGCCTTTCGTGGGCACTGGGGGCCTACAGCAGCTGAGCGTGAGGGTCCATGTGCCCTGGGAGTCTGAGTTCATTTTTATAAGTTGAAGCAGTGGATTGGGACTTGCCTCTGATTAGCAGCCTGATTCCTCGGAAAGGTTCGGAGGGGAAAACCTGAGGCTGGAAAACGCACAGGGGCAAGCGAGTAATGAGTGTGCTGGTGCAGTGCTCAGAGCAGTCTGGATTTTAAAAAAATATGTTAACTTATAAAATTACACCTTTCCATAGTCTTACAGGTATTTCCACCTCTAACCCCAAATTTTCCACCACTCCCATGTTTGTGATTTTTCCCATAAAAATAATAAAAATAAGATAATAAAAATAATACTAACTTTAATAATCCAGCCCTGTTACAGACAGCATTGCAGCGGGCTCTCCTGGGAGACACCCTGTGAAGCCAAGGAAGTGTTGCTCAGGATAAGTACCCTGGTCCTAATTTCATCATCTCTGGTAGTGACTAGTCTTCATGGCCATATGAATGATGATGACAGTACCTGCTCGGTACCAAATCACATTAATTTATGCTGGAAGCAGCCAGGTACTTGAACCAATGCATTTCCCAGTTACTGGTGGTTTGTGTTTTCTGATGAACAAGGATTTCCAGTATGGTTGTAAGCACAGTCCTTGACCTCTCTAGCACCCACAGCAAAATTATTCTGAACCCCCCAAAAGACTGGCCTGTTTCACAGTACCATCCTCCCCCTCTCTGCTGTTGTCCTTTAACTATAAGACTTCATTTCTGGAACCTTTTCCCAAAGAACAGTCTTAGTGATAATCAGGGTGATGGCAAGCCTCAGTCGCGTGTTCACCTTCAGCCTTCCATCCTTCTGGGGACTGCTTCTCCCTCCCTTGGAGGGATCTCCTGCATCTCTCGCCTTTAATGGAGAGCCAGGAGAGGAGTGTTGTGGCATTGCTAGTGCATCACCTACAGCTCAGTGCTGGTGGTGGATTTCCTCCTGCTCATTCATCCCGGAGGCCAGGGAATCCATCCAGCTTTGTGGCACCCACCATGCCCTTCTGGTAATGAACTCTGCTTAATTACGTGGGGTGGGGGAAGGAAGCTGGCGCTGGCTGTGTGAGTCGATGTTTCTGCCGTGAGATTTCCTGGCGCTGGTGTTCCCTTCGTGGCGAGGAGCAGTGACCAAAGCTCCATGTCCTGCCCGGCTCTGCAAGCCCCTGTCGTTGCACCTCAGTTGCTGTGGTTGGAGACATTCCTCTGGCTCGTCCCACATAGAGCAAGGTTCTGCTGTGGGAACCTTCTTAAGCTCCATCGTACACGTGCCAAGAATTAATTTAGCTTTTCTGCTGTAGCCTTATCTTTTTGCCTCAGCCATCTACTGGCTACGCAGACTCTCTGGCAGTCTTCCTCCTTTTGATGTATTTGAAAAAAGCTTTTATTAGTTTTTAAGGCTTTAGAAAGTTGTTTCTTAAAATCTTTTTGACTTGCTTTATTATGCTCTTACATTTAATTTGCCAAAGTTTATGCTTTTTCTGTGGGATTTATTTTTTTAGACAGTCTGTGTGGAGCATTTCTCAGAGGAAAGACTGCTCCTTACCCTGCAATAAGGTGGTTCTTGGGGGTTTGTTTTCCACATAAACGTCCCACCCTGCCCTTCCTTCTCCATGATCAAGGGTCCAGGGCAGTGCAGAAAACTGTGCTATTAAAAAGGCAAAGCCCCGTGTCACCGTGCTGGGTGCAGAAATGCATCCTGGCTGTAGTAACGTACCCTGCCATAGCCACAGCCTTAGCCTGCTGTCTCCATGCTGAACACCAACCAGGAGGGTAAATCGGTGTGGCACCAGGATGTGGAGATCACTCCGCAAACAAACCCTCAGTCATTATTCCTGCAGAGCTGGACAGATGGGCTGCGTCTGATGCGGCCGGAGGTGCATTAACCCCCTGGGAGACTTCCTCGTAAAAAGCTGTGTAACAGGCACTGGTTACACTGTGCCATGTAATCAGAAGGTGCTTGGCTGCTTGGCTACGGATGCGTTACCCCGCAGCGTCCCGCTCACCCCCGCTGCGGTGTGGGTGCAGACCGGATCCTGGCTGAGAGCCAGCAGTGCTGCTGTCACCACGCTTATCCATCGCCGTATCCATTCCTGGGGTGGCTGTGGCAGATGAGCAGGATCTCTTGCTTGTGAGCGTAGCACAGCCAGCCTTCAGAGGGATCTTACCCACTCCTGGCCTCCAATCTCCTCCTTGCTCTGAGTTACCTCCTCTCAGCCCAGGACTGTCTACCTGTAGAGTTTAATCCTCTGCTGGACCAGCACAGGGAAGCCCTCATCACCAGAGGGGTGATGCCTAATTTAGTTTACCCATCCCCTCCTGTGTTCCCAGCCTGTAATCTTGCCCCCAACAGAAGCCCACCTCTGAGCTGTCTGTGCCCACTGCTCCAAGCACCAGCCCTTGTTTAATTTACTGGTGTATAGTCACTAGTATGTAAGTACATATTGCTGATGTATAAGTACATCTCCTATTTCCTTTCAAAGATGATTATTTTGCCATTTCCTCAGCCCTCTCCAAATGAACCACTGCTGTTTTCTGGATTCATGCATGACATTTGATTACCTTTTCATAGGCATATCTTACTTAACTGTAACCGTTATTAATGGCCGTAAAATTACCCGGCCCAGAAACAAAGTAAAAATGCAATAAAAGCTTTAGCTTCAGTGATCTCCTGAGAGTGTGAATCCCAGAGAGGGGCTGTGTGTCACGTAGCAATGTGTTCCCCTGGGGCAACCATGTCACAAAACACAGAACTGGTTACAGGCATTGCTTTAAAAAGCTCATGTGTGAGTTACCTCATGCGTTTGGGCTGCTTGCACTGCCTTTGTAACAGGAAAGTACATGTGCTTTTCTCCTTGTTGGATTTGTTAGTACCCTGAGCAGTAAATAGAAACAACCTGGTAGTTCTTCCAGATAGATGTTGCTGTTAGCGATGCTCCTGTAGTCCCTCTGTCCTTGCTCAAGAGCACTGCAAGGCTGAGCTCCTGCTAAGTGAATTATCCAACTTCAAAGCCAGCTGCTTTGCAGCAGCAGAGCTGGTGGATGGTGTTTTTATTAGTGTTCACATCACATTTAAGCTGCTTTAAAATGGCAGATTTAAGCTCCAGAAACATGGGGTTTAAGGGGTTTATGCTTTGCAGAAACACTGACTGGGACCTTGTGGCGCAGATCCATGCTGGTGGCTTCCCGTAGGCTCAGAGCAGCACCATGTGCTTTGGCACTCCGTAGCATCAACGCTGCCTCCTGTTCGTCCGTGTGGCTGTGAGGCTCAGGGCTGCCCAGGGTTGGGGACCCTCGCATGGCACATGTTCCTTCAAGTGTCTCCCCAAGGGATGAGTGCCTCCAGCACTGTAATTCAGTGCCAGCAGCTTCAGTGCCGCTGGGCTGTGTGCTGTTTGGATTGTCAGCTCACGACACAGGAACACAGTTCTCTTGTAGCACCAGCTCCTCGGGCACCGAAGGAGCCCCATTCCCACGGATGGAGTCTATGAACAGAAAGTTGAATACAGCTTGTGTTAAGGCTGGGACTTGAGCTCCCATGGGTTTCTGTCCTTGGGGAAGATTTATCTCACCGGATGAACAGGGTGATGGAAGAGATGAGAAGGAGAATAGCATTAGGTGTTATGGTCTGTCCTCATTTTGGCTTGTTGCAAGTAAAGACAAACGGACTGCGTGCACCCTGCGGATTTGGCTGCTGCAGTGCATCTCTCACCACGGCAGACATGTAGGCTTGGGCTTGCTCAGTATCTGAGTGCCTCGGTGTGAAACTAAGTATGGAGATGGGCATCCAATTTTATATGCTCAGAAATAAGCTGGGCGTCATATGCAAAGGAGCATTCCTTCCAGTGGCAATTTGGGTGTGATGGTATTGAGGATAATAACGATGGGAAGAGGGGAATTTGGGGCTGGTGGTTCCAGTAACGGCTGGTGGCTGCTTGGGCAGGTGGGTGCTGCTGTGGTTCTGCTGGGATATGATGCACACATGAGGGTTATATTTTGGGGGAGAAAAAGCAAGGCTTTACTTTATGTAACTTGATGGGTGACAGGCACGTGCAAGTCTTTGGAAAGAATTAAGAGGGCAAAAAGATGATAGCTAATGGAGGTGTTCATACACCAGAAACCCTGGAGAAAATGAAGGGATATGGGAAGCTACATGCAAATACAAACCTCACACTTAGGCAAAAACAGTGCTTGCCCAGTTGGAGAAGTGCACATACAGACACCTAGGAGTGAGCTGTGAGCTTCACCCAGCAGAATTCCATCCCTTTTAGGATGCTGGTGCCTCCTGGTGTCTGAAGGAAGATTTTGTTAAAGCGATGGAGAGGCAGATAGCCTATATGCTTTGTCTTTATGAGGGTCTCATTGTAATCCTGTTGCTTCCTTTAATTAAAAGTCATGCTAGAAATTAAAATTGCTGCTCTGTCCCTGCTGACGGTCTTGATTTTTAAAATCACATCTTTGTGTCCCAGGTGTCTTCCTGTGCTGCTGAGGAAGAGCTGTGTCAGGTACCCCAGGGGCTGCTCCATCCCTGGCCCTTACACCTACTCCCTGTAAAAGATGCACATAAAGCCAGCCCTGTATCTCTTTTATTGCGTGGTGCTTGACCTCTGCTTTGAAATGAGGAAGGCACACAGCGCTTAAGAGCTGTGTGACTAACTGATTTCACACTTGTTTCTTGGGTGGCTTCTTTAGGCGGTCCAAGGGAGCCTGTAAAAAGTTTTGTGTTGGCAGTGAGCTCCCGGTGACCCCAGAATCTTAGACACTCTCTCTGCTATCATGTTATTTATTAAGCAGCTCAGGCTAACCTTTTCCAGAAAAGATGTGTCTCATAACCTGCCAATTCTTGTTATTTGCTTAATGACTAAGTCCTTGCAGTTAAGTGGCAGGTTGGCCTGAGTTAAGTTGGAAAGTGCCATGAAATAAAAGATGCACAGAAATTATAATAACACAGTAGTCCTTTGGGGTGTAGCCTCGGTGGGGAAGGGACCCCCAATTTCTGTGCAGTGTGCTTGCGGCCCATCCAATGTGACTTCTCCTGAGGATGTAGGACAGATGTGATTAGTGGTGGAGAGCATTGGGAATCAGGTTTATCGCTAGACAGGGCTTAAGTGACACGTTATTTCATTAACCTGCCCGACCCCATTGATTTACAGTGGTAGGGCAAATGTATGAAATAATAAAATACATTGTCATTTAAAGGTCAGGTTTGCCCTAGAGGCTGCATTATCTGGGGGGTCTGAGACTGGCTCGTTAGTCACTGCCACTCTCCCAGGACTGAAGTGCAGCATCTTGGCTTCTCCTGTTCTTCAAACTGCTCCTTGCAGCAGAAGTAGGTGAACTGGTCCTTTTCAGACTTTACCCCTTTTGCCGAGACCAGGTTCCCTTGGGTGGGTGCTGGAATATCATAATGTGTGTCATATCATCATATTGTGCATGACCATGTGGAGATCTGTCTATTTTTGTCTCCTCTTAGCTCTGGTTCCCTCATTAACATTTCTTCTCTACACCATCATGAGAGAGGGATAATTGGGTGAGTTACAAATCACTGTCTGTTGTGGGAATTGCAAAATGTGTACTTTAATGCCCAAGAATCTCATACTTGATGTCTTTGTTCACATGTTGACAGATCATGATAGTCCATTTGTTCCAGCTGCCCCATGTCTGAGTTTTGCTCCCAAACCCTGATATCATTGCTTACACCCTGTCCCAGAAAACGTTTAACCCTTTGCTGGGTGGGCAGCAGTGTGAAAGTGGATCAGGTGCACGTGTTTTTCATTTAAGAAAAAAGAAAAAAGTCTCATGCTTTTTGCTACTGAGTAAAATTCGTATTACCGAGTTCAGTGAAAGTGCTTTCGGAGGTACCTGCCTTTGGCTATGCGGGAGGGTAATCTAGATGACGTGGTGACCTTTCCTGGCCTTCATATGGACTGAGGTGTGGGTTTTTTTCAAGGATAGTTTTCTGTGCATTGATGTGTGGATCATGTGTGTGAACAGGAATGGCAGTTTGGATGTTGCTGTATCCAGGGATCTCAGCACTCTCCAGGACAGAGTTTTGTGCAATCTCCAAGCTTCCCTGACTTTTCCTTGCAGCTGAGATATGTTTTCCCCCTTCACCTCTCCATCCCTGGGCTCTCCATGCGCCAGCTGAGGGAAGTATCTACCAAACACGTGCAATTTGTGATTTCGCCTGGGTGTGTGCTGGTGGGAGGAGTGGAAGGTGCTCTGCAGGGCACTCACCCTGTGGAGGAGTACCCCACTGCAGGAGCCTTCACAAACCCAGTCGGTTTAGGGTATCAAAAAAAGACCACAAAGTTACTTGAGTTGTGTGTTCTCAGGAAAAAAAAGTATATAATACACTGCCGAGTCTCTTAACCTAATGGCTAGAGGCAGAACAAGAATCAGGGGCTGGAAGCCAAAACCAAAGAATTCCAATTAGAAATGGGACACAAATATTTAGTCGGCTGCATAAACTACCTAAGAAAAAAAGTGGCTTCTCTTCTTCAACTTGCAATGCTTTACATTCAGTCTGGATGCCTTTATAGAAAATACACTTCAGCCAAATCTGAGTTATTTGGCTCAGCACATGGATAAGCGGGTGAAATACTATAGCTTGTGATGTACAAGAAGTCAGACAAGGTGATCTGATGGTTCCTCGGGCTTTAGAGCCTCTAAGAAGTTTTAGCCTGGCCGGAAGGATGGGGCCAGTTAAGGTGTGAGGCTGCGACTCCATCTGTGCTTTCCTGGGACTAGCAGAGGGTCTGCGTTTGACCCTGCCTCTTGTTCCTCCGATCTCGGGAGAGGATGCTCTGAAGAGAAGCTAAAGGTTATGAGTTTGGAAGTCATATATAAGACTGAATTCCGGTGTTTTTGTGTTTGGGTTTTTTTCCAACCAGCACTTAAGCCATGCATGATCCAACCCACATATGAGTTTGAAGCGTTCCATCATGTTTTCATTATTTGTTTAAAAATGGGAATTGTCAAGATCTCTTTTGCTTTAATTACCTGATGCTACAGGCCTTCAGAGTGCCTTTTTACACTCTCCAGAACGTGCCCTTGGGACGGGACAAGTCTGATTTCTGCAGCAGATGCTTTCAGAAGAAAGTTGTTGGCATGAGTGGCTGAAAATAGAAGCTTGTTTACAAGGCTGGTTTTGCATTATCAGCTGTAGCGCTCCAATAATTAAGGCTGTGAACCTAATTAGCTCAACACTCCATAATTCTCTTCTGCCTCTCTAGGGGCTTGTCTGCGTACAGCTCTGTACTGCTTCAGCTTGTGCCGGGAACATCTTTATCTCGGGGAGGCTGTGTGCACACGAGTACCACCTTAAGGGCCATGAATCCCATTCTCTGTTTTCGAGCACACAAACCCTCCCTAGGCCTTTCTGGAGAGCCCATCCCTGGATTATTTGGCTGCTTTTATTAAAACCATACAGGCAGAAGTACTGATCTTGACTGAAGCATCAGGAGAAACTGAATGATGCCATTGTTACTACTGATTGAAAGGGTGCTTTTACACTGGCTTCAAGCTTGTGTCTGTTCTTAAGTGGAAAATGTTTCTTAATGCTGAATAATGTAGTAACATTTCTGGCTAGCACGGTCTTTTTGACAATGAAACATTGCCACACGCTTGAGAATGGTCCGAGACTGCTGCTTTCACCTCTCCCATCTGGGTTAGGAGGCTTCTGAGCAGTATCCGACCCTGGGCAGGGGTTGGTGTCTTCTCCAGCCCCAACTCAAAATGGCCCATTTCCCAGTGACCCCACTGCAGCGTGCTCAAACACATCCCATGGCCAAGACTGCCCCAACCCTGGGCATCGTCTCCTGTGTATTTTCTGATCCTCAGAGCCAACCCACGCACAAGTGGGAGATGTTTTCCTTCTTGAGTGCGTGAGCTTCAGCTGTTCCGACCATCCCGTGTGTGCATCCTTCCTGTTTGGACAGATACTTGATACATACACCTCAAATGGAAAGGGCTGGACGCGATTAAAACACACAGTCCAGCCACAGGCATCCTTTATCCACGCAATGGCCCACCTCCCAGGCGAACCTGATGGACTGTGAGGGTGTTTAGGGTTTATTATGCTAAACATTCTGTAGTTCTGAAACTGTTTTAGATGCAGAGGGACAGATGCAAGGTGCTGTGTGCTTGGCACGCTGTGCCTGCCTGTATCATGGCTGAGATTTTCGATGTTCACGCTGAGGTACTTTCTATTTCGTCAGGAATATCTTGGCATAAAAAAGTCAAACCTTCCTGCTTTATTTGGCATTAAATTAAAGTTGGTATGTAAACTGATTAGCTTTATCAAAATACTTACATTTTTTAAATTCTCTGAACTCCCAGGGTAACTGATGTTCCAAGTTATTAACATGTAACATTAACATTTCCCCTTAATTACAGGGCTGTGATGAAAGCCTCTCTCCCAGTGGGTGCATAGCTATGGAACCAGCAATGGTTCCTGGCACAGGATTAACAGCTCTGACTCAAGGCAGGATGCTTCCCTTGGATGCAGCATCCCTGACAAGGGCAGTGGCATTCCGGCGGTGTAGCCGACCTCACCGTTGCTCACATACCAACACAAAACCATATTTGTTTTACTCTTTTTAAAAACAGCGCTTGCATAGCTCAAATGCCTTGAAAGTCAAGGTAAAAGCAAATATTGGTGCGCTGGTTTTCACCAGCCCCGTGGTTAAACGGTTACGTATGACGTGGCTGGCAGAACATCAGCAGCTGAAGCAAACGCACTCGTAGTCGCCGCTTTCCCATCCTCGTTCGTACCGCGCGGGCGTCCTGCTGCACGCTGCCTTTCGGCGCGAAGCTGGGCTAAGTCTTGTCCCCGTCGGTATGGCGGGGAATGCGACTATGACCTTATCCTCCACATCATCCGTCGTTCTGGTTCCCGAATGCTCCAGTGAGTTAATTGCTAGCAGCGGGAGAGGGGAAGGAGGAAAGGGATACTTCTGGCTGGGACCGAGACAAAGGCACAAGCGCTGAAGAGACGCAACTTTCTGGCCTTGCAATGGGGAACGTTCCTGAGAGGATCGTGAACCTGCGGGGCGAGCTCGCCAAGCGGAGCCGAGGGGGCAGGCCCAGCGCTGTTATGTTAGATAGTCTAAAGGCAGAACCTGCCGAAATCATAATGGGTAATTTATGATGTAACCCTCGCAGAAGCGGAGCCCCTCCATTTTGTGAAACAGAATGTCCTCTAGAAAATATTCGCTCTTAGCTAGTACATGCAGATTCAAGGAAATTCTTTCAGGAGGGTTTGAGTCTAATAAAACGGGAATGTGTGACCTGGCCTGCACCATTATTTGCCCGGTTTTATCCTTTTGTTATTATTTCCAAATGTGGAATTCTCATTCTTCTACAATTCTGCAGGTGAAGCTAGGCCAAGAAAAAACAATGGTCTCCCGCAATTACAGGGAGCACCTATTAGGGCTGTAATGAGGCTAGCGACGCATGTTCCTGAGAGGCTGTGGACGTGTCCTCAGCAGCGCCCAGGGTCCCGGTCCCAGTGTGGGTGAAGAGGCGCTGGCTGGAGCGGTGGGACCCCCGCGAGGCCGGGGAAAGCGTGCTCTCAGCCCTTCTCTACGAGCAGATGGGTTGCCTTGGCCAAAAGAGCACAGCGTTTGGCTCCCATGTTCTGGGATGCAACAGTTTACAGATGGTATGGTCCCCTCCTTTTCCAGGACGTAAATCCTCTGGGACAGAGTCTGTGCCATCTCTACGTGCTCGTGTTGGAGTGTTGGTCCTTGTGTGATGCAGAAGACAGAGCTGTTGTAAGCACACCGCCGGCAAGCTCCAGGTCTTTTCTGCCCTAATATTTACGATTTTACCTACCGAAAGAACTCCTTTTAAAAAACGTGAATGTTCCTACTTCTGCCTGCCAGACATTACAACTGGGAGAGCTGGATCCTTCAAGTGTGTCCTTGTTTCTAGCTGTAAAACCAAATTTGGACAGCAATGTATAATATTTGCGGAGGGTTTTACATTGGCTTTGTGGCACAGACGTGGCGGGTCCTGGTGCCCAGCTTTAACCGGCGGTTGGTGGGGCTGTGGCTGCAGCAGAGCCGCTGCTAGCATGGCGTGGGGACGCTGGGGCTGCGGGACGCGGAGCAGTCAGGATGAATGCAGTGACTATTTTCCAGAATGTAAACAGCCTCGCAGCTTAATGGCTCTATTTACGTTGACGGAGATCAGGAAACACACTTTGTTATTTTAGTCTGAATAAGCTCATGCAGATGGTAAGCAGAAGCAACATGTTTGGAGTTTCTGGTGTTCTCTGACAAGCCAGGTTGCACATGAGTGTGTTAACCTTGCCTTTGAAAAGCGCTTGATTTTATCAACTTGTTTACCAAACTGTCACAACAAGGCACAAAACCGCAGAAGACTCACATGTCGATACGAGAAATGTGCGTGTTCTTGGTAGCGGAAGAGGAATAGGAGCTTTCTGCTTTTTGTTAAATGCGGTAACAACCCATTTTTTTATACAAACCGCGGAGCGAGCTGTCGAGCGGGGAGCCAGGGCGAGAGGAAGATGTTCCATGCGACAAATTGCTCTTTTCTCCCGCCACCTCCTGCCTCTGCAGATGCGTGGGGTGGGATTTGTCAAATTGCTCAAAAACCCAATGTGCATGGTACCATTTACTGGTGTCAGCAGGTCCCCCATTCCCTCCCAGCTGGAGGCTTCCTGGGCCAGTGGTCCGGTTCCTCATGAGCCAGCGTTGCGGCTGCGGGAGCCGAACGAGTTAAGCCTGTGCTAGCCGTTCCAAGTGGGAGCGAAGAGCCATTGCAAAATGTTTTTCCCCCCGTTGGCTCTGCGTGTTGTTTCAAAATTAAATTGGTTCTGGTTAGCAAACAAGAACAGGACAGCAAAATTAAATTTTCTGAGGAATGTTGTGAATCCTGTGTGAAAAATAAACCCCAAAATGTTTTTCCCTCCCGCACTCTTTGGCTTGCTTTCGTCTCCTCTTTGCCTGCCATCCCTCCCTCTCTGCTCCCTCTGCGGACGTGTCGGTGGGTGGCAAGGCTGGTGTCCTTATGGCAGTGGGAGTTAATGGGAGCTGGGATGTCATGGCTTGGCCAATAATTTTTTTCTTTTCCCCTTCTACGTATTGTCCTGCATCTTCTTTTCTTGCTCCTATGTTCGTGCCGTCGTCCCAGCCCATGCTCTGCCTGAGGGATTTGGTTGTTCCCTCTCCGGCAGGTGAATGCTGTGCAGGTCCAGAGACTCCCTCGGACACATAGGGGACACAGTATAAATTTTAGAGGCAGAATTGGATCTGTAAAGTATAATTCAGCCCCATGCAGATGACTACTGCCGGCCATCTGCAACGCTTCAGTCTCGCTGGAGTCCAGCGCAGGCTCGGCATTGGAGGAGCTACACCCACATAGGGCTCTGTGATGGACAATACAGATTTCTCCCCGTCTGCTTCCATCTTCCTTATTTATTTATTTATGTGCAGATGGAAAATCTTTGACACAAATTGGCACTCCTTAGATTCTGTTCCTCTGGAAAGCTCCTGCAGTTGTTAAAAGCTTCTCCTCCATTTGGTCAGCCCTGCAGGCATTCGCTGTGCACTTCATAAGTCATTTCTCTAGTCATTGCCTCAGTATTTGTGTCAAGTCTTCTTGGATCTTTATTAAAAATTTGGCGTGAGTTTGGACTCAGCAGACTCTCGCTGTTTTGTGCGAACTAGGACATCTTGCTCTCAGCCTTTTAGATGGGACAGCAGGTTACTCCGAGTTGAGTTTCGTCATACTCATGGTGCATGTGAAGTGCTGGGGCTATCGTTAATTTTTGGCTTTTGCTATTGCTTGTATTTGGGAAGTAAGACCCCCTGAAGCCTTGTAATGCCTGGTGCCTTGTGCCACCGATTATTGGAGGCCAAGAATGTACCCTGGGAGGTGTCACAGCATGGTTGCCCCTCTCATGCTCTTCTCCAGGCATCTCCTCTTGGCCGTTGCTGGAGATGGGAGGCTCAAATGGTCTTCCAGCATGATGTGAAGCAACCACATGGGCTCACCTGATGGGGGTAGATGGACAGGGTTAGACAACAGCTCTGAGCGAATAATAAGTGTCTCTGGGGAGGCAGCATGGGTCTTCTGAAACCTTGCCTCCAGGCAGCACCTGAGGATGGCCGCCTCATCCGCCTGAGCAACATTTTCTGGAGTGGAGCTGTGCATTGGACCCCATGTCTGGAACAGGGCTGTGGCTGTCGCGGGCAGCCAGGGAGCACGCCTCCCTCGCCATCAGACCATTAGAATAAATAAAACAGCTCCACTTACACTGGATGAAATCAAGTCTTCTGGATTGTGGCCTAAACACGGTCAACAGCTCCTCTGGGCCCTCAAGCTGCCAATAGCTTGCACCTCCTAGCGAGTCTGTCCTTGGGAAGGAGCCATTAGAGGCTAAGGAAATTTTGCAGATCTCCATCCTTCAAGAAGTGGGAAATCATCACTGATAGGACTTGCAGCACCTCTTGTGTCAAGGAATGGAATACACAGGAAACACACTGATTAGGACCCAGCTCTCAGTGCTATTCCCCAGCCAATGCCCTCCTGGAGTATGGGTACCAACAGCATTGCCAAAACTCTTCCAGGGCACCAGGGAGGCTGGGTTTCCCTTCTGCTCAGGCCTTGTGATGATTAGATGAAGAGCCATCAGTAAGCTTATGAGGTTTTCCAGACCCCTGTGATGGTTACGGGCTTGTGTTGCATTTGTTTTGCCGGGACTGGGGTGCCGGCTGAGTTCACCAGAAAGAAACCATGATTAACTAGGGCCTGAAGCATCAGCTTGATAAACCCCTTCCCACCGCTGCCACCTCTCCTAGCACAACTGCTGCATATGCGACTACTTGATTGGATGGCCAAAAGCGCTCTAGAAAGATGCAATCATCTTTTTTTACGCACATGCGTACAAAATATTTCGCATTCCTCTCTAAATCACTGTAGATACCTACTTCTTCCTCGCCATTAGTGTTTGTGATCAAAGCTGTTGTGTGGCACAGCAGTCCACCACCACCAGCTCTGGTCAGGGCTGCTGGGGAGAGGCCAGGGCTGCCCAAGTTTGGTGCTGCTACTGCCTTCATCCTGGGCACCCTCCATCCCTCTCCGCTTTCCCTCCAGGAGGTGCTCCTGGTGCCTGATTTGTCCTCCTGGTGTCCAACCTCTCACTCTCTTTGTCCCCACGGTGCTGGTATAGTGCAAGAGCATGTAGAAACCTAGGTCGGTGGTTGCAAACCTGGTTGGAGTGTTTATGATTTTATCCTATCCTGTCTCTTTAAATGGGAATTCCTTATGCTAAAGTTTCAGACTGAGGGCTTGAGGAGATGACCTGAAATCTGAGTGAGAATCTGTTGAGTCATTTCTGAGTGCTGTGAGCATAAATATGTTTCCCAGTTCTGAAAGTGTGACATTTATCAGCTGTACAGTAATGCACAACCGGCCTCATTTTGCGGGATCAGGCTTCCAACACCCACAGCCCTCAGCAATAAATGGAGCAAGGTCATTGCTAAGCTGGAAAGTAAATTCTTTTGAAGCATTTCCTCCCAGGACAAGACCTAGTCTTTTTTTCCAACTGCTAACACCTTCCTCCCCACTTGGAGCAAGCCTGTAACCTTTCTCAGATACAGAAACTTTCCTGTTCTCCGCTGTCAAAAGCTTTCAGCCCTCCTTTTTTGTTTCCCTTTAATCTTCCCCAGCATGCCATGGTGTGTTCTGCCTTTCTCTGGGCTCACCTTTTCTTGCACTTCCCTCTTCTAATGCCGCCCACATGGTTCCCATTTAACAAAGGTGGGAGCCAGTGGGCATATCCCATATGCGATCTGAGGGGATGGGATTCTCAGGTGGAATTATTTAATTAGAAACTGCCATGCAGTTTGGGAGACATTTATTTTAATAAATTGATTTTAATATTTTCCATGCATTTATTTTTCGGTGGAGATTATGCCATATCCAGAAAGATATGGTTCATTTAACCAGTGAGGTACACGCCGTTAAACCCTGAGAAATTGTGGTTCTTTAGATCAACCTTTATCCCCAAGAATTGTCTCAGAAGACTGTCTCCTCTGGCTGGGGGCAGAATCCCTTTCAGAGGCTTAACGGTGGTTATTTGTTTAGCTGAGTAAGTTTAAAAATCTGACAAGTACATTGTAAAAATCTCAGATCCCTCTCCCAGAAGGCAGGCCAATGACACCATTAGCTTAATCCAGCACCTCATATACTCGATTTTAATACGACTCTTTAGCTCCACAATATGATGTATTTTCAGTTGAAGGATTTGTGTTCCAGTAGTAAGAGGGGAGAAGGAGGGAGGGCAGTGCTGTAGGTCACTCAGCAGTTGGGTACACAGATGTATTAAAAAACATGCAGAGGGTCTCTGCAGAAAAGAGCTAACATCTGACATCTAAATCCATTTATTGATGGGAGTAACTCACGGCAGAGCCTTTTGGTGCGTGTTTAGCTGAGTCCCACATACCACAAGTGAGCTGTGCTCTCATCTGCCTCTTCTGCCTACGTGGCTCCCTGCATTTTTGACAGCCACCTCTAGGCATGATACAATTAATGGATGATATCTGGAGCTACTGTCCTGGCAGGCTGCACGAGCACCCCTCTCCATCTCCACAGTGACCGAGGATGTGCTAGCTAATGCGGAGGAGTTGTGCTGGCAGCAGCGGCTGCAGAGTAATTGTTGTGAAATTTAACATCCATCCCATCCAAGTCTGTATATCTGCAGTGTTGATCACCAGGGATGGGCTGCCTTTGGATTGTTCTCCAGGATGGTAAAGAGGTATAGAGCTCCTATGGAGATCACCTGAGCCGCTTTAGGTGCTTGCTTCACAAGGAGTCGTGCCTATTCTTCCCTGCTCATCTTAAAAGGATAGGGAGGAATAGTCCAGATGATGATGTCTCCCTTGTAAACCTGGAGGAGATGCATTCCCCCAAAACACTGTCAAGGAGTGAGAGAAAGCCCAGAGCATCAGGGAATGCATCTGTGTCCAGGGGACTAAATCAATAAGTACATTTCCAGTATATCAGGATTAAAACAATTTCAGCTAAGTGCAGCATTATTGCAAGAGGGCATGCTGATAATGGCAAAATTCTGAGTGAAAATGCAGAAAAAGTATTTATTGAATACATATGAATCTTCTGTGTTTGACAAAAAGTTCTGACACAGATTTCATACTGATAAGTGAGCACTTTTGTGGTTTAGATTTCCTAAGTGGTCTTTCATTTTTCCTTCCCTCCTCAAGTCTGCTTCTGTTTCACACTTAAAATTGATGTAAATAACAGCCATGTCACAGTTATTTTTTTCTATGAAAACTACAGCAGAGCTGTCTGTTTGTCAATATGTTGTTTACTCTTTTGCACTGAGTTACGGATTGATATTTTCCTCTTTCTTCCTCTTATTTGTATATATTTGCAGGGTATTTTCTTGCTGTTCTTTCTGCTGCTCTCTCCCCTGGACCCACAGCACAGCTGTTGTCTCTCCATGTCTCACTGGTTGGGAAATGCTGTCTTAAACTCCCTTCCCCAGAGATCCTCTTGACCTGTGCCCTGAATTTGTTCAAATTTGCTTTTTTTTTTTGAAATACATTATCTTTAATCCGTTGTTCTTGTTCCTTCACTGCCTTAAATTGCTGAACTTTATGGTTTTGTAACCACTTACACTCAAATCTACTTCCAGTTTTGGACTATTAATCAACTTTCTGTATCAATAATATCCAAGTAATAAACATCCCTTCCCCTACTACTTTCCCTTCTCCAGAGCAACTTTACCCTCTGCATTCCAACAGCTTGGTGTGCCTGGGACCTGCCCTGCTCTGTCTTTAGCAGATGCCAGGGTAACTAAAATTATGATTTAGAAAATTAGTCTGTTTGTCACCTCTTCTTGAACCCAAAGTATTCTTCTTCCAAAATAACCCCTTCCTATTTCCTTCTTCTGTTTCCTAAACAAACTATGTCTTCTCATATCAGTAACCTACACCCCCACCCCCCCCCAACAATGCCTTTCCACGAAGCATGTGTGAGGCTAAATGCTGTAGTTATGAAGGCTTTAAAGTCATCTTGTGTATTCCCTGTTCTCCTGGTTTATGTGCAGACATATGATATGATCAGAAGGCTGTCCTATTACTCTCACTCAGAGTTTTCCTCTGAACCTACTGCAATTTCCCTTTCCCTTAGCCATATCCCAAGCCTTCAGTTGGCCTTAGGGCACTCAGTAGCTTTTGTCAGTGGCTCACTTCCCCAGTTTCCAATCCCCTCACTAGGTTGGAGAGGTACCAACCGCCTTCACCCAGGCGCTACTTCTTCCAGCATCCTCTCCCTGCAGACCATCTCACCTGGGCAGCAGCGGGCACTCAAGCACAACTCTGCGACTGGTGTGGAGGAGCAGGAGTTCGAGCAGACCTCTCCTCCCTCTGCACATTGATAGAGTGTCGTGAGATCCTCAGTGTCACGCACAGCAGCGGTTTTGTTGACATAGCTTGGTGAGACTTGTAGGACAGCAGAGCTACAGAATTGGTTGGAAATTGGAAGAACTGGCATTACTGTGAAGATACTGAAGACCTGCAACAAATGCTGCTTAATGAAAGTCTATTTAGAGGAGGCTTGAACTTAATTTTGAGCTCCCAGAAGAAACAAAGCCCTAGCAGGCAGGGGTGTAACAAGATCCAGTCACTAGAAAGGCCAAAACAGCTAAGTTTGGACTGGAAGCCAGGTGCCTATTTTGACCATGGACATTAAATAACTGCAACACTTTACAGGGGGATAGGCTGGTTTCCATACTTGCGGCACGTTTTAAGCTGGCGGTGGATGTCTTTACAGAAGATCTGATCTGTCCGGCTGAGGGACTGGGTTTGACTCCCGCGCTACTTGTGTGTGTCCCGGGCTGTGTGGTGCGGGACGTCAGGCTAATGACGCTGGCCTCTTCCAGCCATTTGTCTGTGCCTCCAAAATCAGGTTCAGACTCCACCCTGTGTGCTTTGGTACAAGATTCCCCCAAAGATTAGCTGGGGAGTGCTCCTGCCAAACCGGGTCCCTCCAGCTGAGCCGTATCTGCGAGCCCAGAGGAGCAGGAAGAGCCAGGGCCAGTTCCTTCAAATACTTTACAGATTAAGACCAGGGTCTGGGATCTGTGGGAAGTCGGAGGAGTTCACAGACCCCAGCGGGTTATGGTCCTTGCTGCAGCGCTAGCGGTCTGCGCCAATAATTGCCGTCTTCCTCATCCGCCTAGCTTGGTTGTTCGCTATCGCATTCAAATGCAATGACACTCGGCAATGTGGACAAGCCCTCTGACATTATTTGAGTGCAGCTGGAGGCATCTACTTTA
Source organism: Eurypyga helias (assembly GCF_000690775.1). Classification (NCBI taxonomy): domain Eukaryota; kingdom Metazoa; phylum Chordata; class Aves; order Eurypygiformes; family Eurypygidae; genus Eurypyga; species Eurypyga helias. Next base: position 49,887 of record NW_010258886.1, read on the forward strand.
GCCTTGAAAATGCCTCTTTCTTGGCAGTGCTTTGTGTTTATTATAATGCTGTCTGTAATGTGCAAAAGTACATTTCTTTTTTAACTTCCTTCTTTATGTACTAAAGAGTGTGGTTTTAATTAAGGATTTGAGATTGAAACATTTCCGGTTTTATGCGTTGTTTTTTGGTTGGGTTTTTTTTTAGGACAGTTTTCAGTTAAAATGTTTTAGAGTTTTGAAAAATACCAGATGCCCAGCTCACAAAGTGTGTGAAGAACCCTAGTCACTCCCTCTTCCTCCCAGGGAAATCAGCTGCTCCGCCGAGCGGGAACAGCCAGGGACGGCTGATGGCGAGAATGGGGTCAGCAGGCAGGAGAGGATGGGCCGGGACTGGGATCGGCAGTTTTCAGCGGTGCACCATGTCTGCGACTCTTTCCACGATAGGAAACATTGACTCAGACCCATGAAATGAAGCACCTGATCTTTGTGGATTCTGGGTTTAACCCCAAATCACTAGGGACTGTAAGAGGAGAGGGGCAGATCCTTGCTCGATGGCAGGGTGTCTCTTGCAGCACCCACTGGCGAGTTGGGTCAGGCGTGCCCCTGCCCTCCCCAGCTGCTGGACACAGCCCCCACCCATGGGGAAGCGAGGCCAACCCGAACAACTTGTAAAATAAAATTATTGTTTTGCTGCACATCAACTCCCGTTAAAAGGAAAAATGGAAACAAGCCAGATTTTAGCTCTTCTGGTAGTAGAAGAGCTTAAAAATGTCCTAGAAAGGCACCCCAAATTTTTGAAAACAGCAGAAAATGAAATTTATGTTAAAACCAGGTTTCTCGAGCCAGTCCCATGATTTTTGGGAGTTTGACTCATGATTTTTGAATGCTGGGGTTTGGCAACACTGAAGTCCTCAGTTCGAATTTGTTCCCAATGTGGTATTTCAGCTTCCTAGCATGACGGATCAGTGTCACTCTCCTCCAGAGCAGCCAGAGCCCCGGGGGTGGGAGGTAGATGGGTCCGGCACAAGGCTCCTGCACCTTGTGTGGCTCCAGGGATGCTGTTGGGTGGGTCTGGCTTGCACCCCTGTGTGAGGCTCTTCTGAATCGAGCTGTGTGTGCCACATGACGGCAGTTTCAGGCAGCAGAAACGGAGTATGGGAGCTGCCAGACAGGCTGAAGGGAACGGATGAATTGGATGCACAGCTTACCTGGGTTAAGCATTTTACTGGGACTAAATGAACATGTTAAAAACATGCTTCATACCTGTACGTCTTTCATTCCAGTTTAACCACGCAGCATGTACACAGGGTGTTGCTCAGCTCATCTTGCCCTGCTCACTTTTTGCAGCAAAGCGCTGGAAACACCTATCCTCTCGTTGCGGTGTTGGCACTTCAGGCACTGGCAAGAAAAAACACTTATAAAAACCTCTGCCTTGAAACTTGTAAGAAGGATGCGGATGCAGCTTGCCTGAGCAGCGGGAGATGCACAGGGGAGTGGGTCCCTGCGATGGCTGCTGTTGTCTGCCCTGCAGCTGGCAGGAGGAGGTGAGCGTAGGGACGAGCATGGTGTGTGCCCTTGTGTCCTGTTGCTCTGCCTCATGTTACACTCTACAGCTGTACAGCAAGTTACGGCGTTATCCACCTGTGTGGATTTGGGCTGTATGGGATTTCCCACACCTGGGAGGTAAGACTGGGCGGCACAGGAGATGCCCCTCCGCAGGGCTTCCTTGCCGGGGGAGCAGCATGTATGGGGACCAAGTCTCCTCCTTGGCAGCACAGAAATGGCTCACATTTGTGCCTTGGGCCAGCTTTACACCATACAAGTCACCATTCCCCCCAAGCGTGATCCACAGTCCCATCCTCCCTGCAAGGCAGCCGGGGAGGGCATTCAGTCCTCCCATCAGCCATCCCCATCCATCTCCAGCCGCCTGCCTATTTGGGAGCTCGCAGATCGCTGAGTGGTTGAAGAGCTGACCACTTCTTGCCTATTTGGGAATGCTTTTAAATTGTTCCAGAAACTGCTGTTTGTTGATAAATCGGGGCGATCGCAGAGAAGTGTTTTAGCTAAACTGTGCAAAAGAAGGAAGGAGCTGCGGTGCAGCACTGCCAGCTGTCACTGGATTTCGAAACACACATCATAGATTTTGTTGCTTTTCAGACAGCTGCGCTTATAGCTGCTCTTACAGCCATATAAAACAGTCATTCTGTCAGCAAACGGTCTGGCAGCGGAGCTGGGTTATAGCTGCAGCCGTGTTCCCAAGCTCGGCGGGTTCGCTCCCTCCACGTGCAGAGGTAAAGCCCGGAGGAAGGCGGCTTTGGGGCACGGGATGTAACCTGTCCCCAGTGTTGTAGCTTTGCTCAGGGTAATGAGCAAAACGCTGGGCTGTGCCTGGTGCTGACAGGGCTTGTCTTCAGCACCCCTGGTCATTAGGATTGGGTAGTTGCTGCCCTGGGAGCGTGTTTTGGGGGTTTCACCCCAAGTCTGCAGTTGCTGCTCAAGGGTCTGGCTGATTTACCAAGGGCAGCTTGTTATAACAGTACTCACAGCACACAGGCCCTGTTCTCTGCGGTCTGTCCTGTTTGGACTTTGGAGCTAAAGCTGAGAGCCACAGGGACCACAATTAGATTTTAAAGGATTTCCTTGAGGGCAGGGAGATCGCACTGATTTATCAAGTTTGAAACTGCCCAGGAACGGTATCGCTTTCTATAAAACCATGTCCAGGAAGGGTTTCCGACGTAACACACCAACTTTAAATGCTCACTCAAATTAGTATTTGAATATTTTATGCACATTTTACTTGCATTCCTTTATGCAAAGTGGAATGAGTTCAAGCAAACTAGCCTAGCTGCGTCAAGAGGCTACTCCGCGAGTGAGCTGCGAGAGTGAGTTATTGCTGCGCACGCTGTTTCACACCAACCTCTTGTGCAAGCGCTGTCAGTGAGAAGTAACTGCAGCGCAGGCTATGACTGTCTCTGGGATGAGCTGCAGAGGCCCCGAGGATGCCCAGTGGGGCAGGCACTGTGAGGCAGTGAGGATGCTGGTGAGCTGTACCCGTGTTTTCTTTGGAGCAGTTTCCATGGCTCAAGCCTGGTCATCTGGAGCATCCAATAAGGCGAGCAAGAGCAGGTGGTGGTGGTGCTCACAGTCGTATTTTCTCTTGCTACGTTCTTCTGCTCTGCTCAGACCTGTAGCTCCCTACCCACCTACCTTCATTTCCTCTGAAACTTTAGAAGATGCTGGATTCGTCCTGATCCAAAAGGGAAAATGTCTTAAGTTATGCATCAGAAGAAAGCAGCTTTCTTAGTTGTAATGTGATCTTGCTTCCTTCCCAGGCACCAGGCTGGAACAGAGGGTTTGGAATTGCCCCTCTGGCCATTATCTGAGCTTTACAACATTTGGAGATTGAACCCAGATCCCACATCTCTTCTGAAGCTCCATGTCAATTTACACTTGTTCCTAGAAACCATTACTGTCCTGTGAGCTCTTTACCACTTGAGGATTGAAAACAGAGATATTCTGCTCATTTGAGCTCTTTTTTTTTCATGAAGGCAGAGCTCAGGGCTCATTCCTTTTTCTCACCATCTGAGGATTAAGCCCAATCCTGACCGTTATCTGATCTCGATACCATTTACACACTGAACCCAATGCCTACGGCTTTTATCTGAGCCCTTACAGCATTTGGAAGCGAGCCATGCCCCTTGTCTGGTATCAAAAGCATTATATTAATTTGGGATTCATTCCACAAAATGAGGCTGTCAGCCAGACTCCTTAGCAATTGGATATTGAACCCAGACCTCGTGGTTGTCTTCCAAGTTATATGCCAGCTGGGACCTCAGCCCACAATCCATGGCTGCCAGCCAAGCTCCTTATTGGCGAGAGATTGACACCAAGCCCCCAGACTGCTATTTCTGTACGGTGGTGTTAAGGACTAAACCTAGCTCACGTGGTCAGCATAATCACCTCTGCATTGGCAGTGAAATGAAAAATCTAGTTAAAGACTTGAATGAATATTGAGGGTCGATGTTCAGCTGCTTAAAGACCAGGGATGATGACAACAATTCCCTTGGAACAAGGCCCCCTTGATACTCTGGGGGGAATGGCCCCAGATCCCCCATCTGTCATCCAGCTGGATATAAAATCCAGGTTCTCATTAACACACAGTGCGCAGCATTTCTTTACTGGCTGGCAGTATTAAAGCCAGTTCCTCCAACTTTCAGGTATTCTTCAGATGGGATTAAACTAGATCCCTTTTCTATAGCACCGTTAGGCTCTGCCAAAGCACTTCTTGTCACTCAGAGCAGACCTCCAGCGCTGCACCTTGCCTTGGGAAGCTCTTCCCGCTCGCAGCACACCCCCAGCCTTTGCTCCCCCATAGAGCAATAGGGAAGCCTGGGAGGTAAATGAGAGCAGGGGACGGTTCTGCACACCTCCATCCTCTTTGGGGGAAGTTGGGAGCTTGACCAGGTAGAGGGAGCATTTCAGGTAAAACGTGTGTCTGAGGCGAAAAAACTTTTCCCTCCTGCCAGCAATTTTGCCTGGGAATTCTTCAGTATCTTTACACAGTGTGGTTTTACTGCATAGCAAAATGCTTCAGAAGACTGAATTAAAACCAAACAGCTTCCCAGCTGGGATGGTCATCATTAGAATGCAATTTCCAGCAACTGTGTGGGTTTCTTGGTAGCCTCGAAATCTTTAAAATTCTCTTTAAGCAGCAGCTTTGAAGGAATGGCTTAGCATGCAGCTAGAATAGGAAAATCTTCCCATGATCCAGTGGATCAAGCTGGGTGTTATAGTGCATACGGACAGTGTGGGATGTTGCTTTTCCTCTGTACTAGCAGTGATGGTGAAGGCTACTATTTGGTGCTCTAACTATGCAGAATGTGGATGAGGGTTTCTGGCTCCCCTGTCTGAAACCCTACCATGCCTGGGGATGGAATCCATGGGAAGATTTCAAGCCAGTTTTGTAGACCTGTCCCATGGGTCCGGATTTACTCTGATTGCCTCTTGCATATCTTCTGATTCATATTTATTTGCTAAGAAAACATTAAGTCCTTGCCACACATATGTGGTTTTATGAGGATTTTCAGCCCAAGAGAGCCAGTGCAAATGGGATTCAGCTGACTATGGTGGCAATTTGTTAGTAAGTAAATTTTCCATGTACCCACTTGTTCTTCTGCAAGTGGGAATACCTTTCTTTTTCCATCCATTACTCTCGCCAGTCATCTTACTCATCTCCTGTCTGAACACTCTGTACCACCCTTTCTGCCTCCTCCCTGTACAGCTCTCTTTGGGATTCTCTGCTCTTTGCCAGGTCTTTCCCAACACCTTCCCTCTGCTATCTCCTGTGGGGTGCCCAAGGGGCAGGGGATGCTGCTGGCTTGAGTACTGACACCAGGAGCTGTTTTAGGGATGCTCCAGGCATTGCTCAGAATTTATGGGGAATGCAGAGTCGAGCAATACCCATGATTAGTTGAAATCGTTATTTCTAGAAGTACATTTCTTTGCTTTATCAACAGAAGGGGTCATCTGTTGTGCATTTTCTGATCTCTCAGCTAACCTGTGGATTTGGGGAGTGCAGTGTGTGCTGCCCGCTCTGTGTTCAGCTCTCTCCCCATCCTCCTCAGTGCTGCCACGTGATGTACGTGCAAGAGATGGACGTGGTGAATGGTGGGGGTAGAGGGAGAACAGGCTCTTCTTTCCTGTCCTCCTGGTTGACTTCCCAGAGTTACGAAAGCCCCCGGCACACTGTGCCATGCCCCGCCACCCCTCAGCCCAATGGCTGATCTCAGCCTCCGTCTCAGCGTGCACATGAATTTCCACTCTTCGTGCTAAACCCTGCCAAAGCAAAATTCCTTAAGCAGAATAAAATATGTGGAAGACTTTCAAACCCAGAGATTATTGAGCTGTCCCTCTTACCAAATGGCAGTCAATACTATGTTCCTTATAAAGTCTCTAGTATAATGTTTAATTCAGTAACTACAACTGGAAAGTCTTTCCAATTATTTTAAACTGCCAGAGACATTTTAATGTGCCTCAGATTTTGTGTTGGCATGCCACAGAGTTAAGTGCCATCCATCTTTCAGAGATCTTTAAAATGTAACCTCGTATAAAACAGAGGAACGTGGGAAAGAATCCCAAAGGACGTACTTGTCCCATGACTCCCACCACCATTTGTGGCCTCGCACCTTCTCCTGCATTTTGAAATTTTTTGTCTCCCTCCGTGCAGGGTGAGAGATCCATGCAAGCATCCAAAATCTTTAATTCCTGTGCAGAGTTTCAGCTGAGGGCAGGATTGAGAGCAGATCTTCACTGGCGGCCACCCAGCCGTGCATCTTTGGGCGGCATTCACTCTCCAGATGCATCCAAGCCTCTGCAACCGAGGATGTAAAAGGTTGAAAGAGCCCAAATATCTTCTGATTTTCTTTTTTGCGCCAGGGTCATGGGACCTCTATTTCTGTCTACTGGCTGCTGTTAGTCCCAAACCTACCACGATGCCCATCCCCACTGCAACCTGCCAGCACAGCCCTGCCCTTGGGGGCGAGGGAACGGAGCACGTAGCTTTGCTGCCTTGGTTCGCCTTGCTCCAACTGTGTAAGTGGCAGAGCTGACCATCAACATCCTTGCACTTTTTTTCTTTTATCTTTCTTTTTTTTCCTTTTTTTTTTCCTTTCTTTCTTTCTTTATTCCTTCTTACTGAGCTCAGGGGCACGTGAGCGCTGAGCATGTGCATCCCTGCACTGGGCAGAGGGGGAGAAGGGTCAGGGAGAACGTCTTATAAATTCAGTTCTGCTCTATTAAGATTCATTCTCATAAGACAATGGCTTTTTCTGTTGAAATGCTTTGTGAAAGCCTCGCCTAATGATCTGTTAGCTGGGGAAAGGTTAAATTCCTGGAAGATTTTCTCTGTTTGATGAAGAAAAAACAGTGCAATTATCCAGAATTCAAAGTGAGTTTTAGCCAGCTGTTAATAATACTGCAATTCTTCATGTTCTCATTACTCAGAAGTAATGTGGCCATCCCTAGTCATGGCAGTAAAATATTTATAGCATTCTCTTTTGTCCCTGTTTGTACTTACGGAGGGCTAGACATCACTCAAGGTCTTCTAAATATGATTCTTTTTGTGCTCTAGCCACCCGTGACAGTTCTCATCTGACCGCAGCTGTCTGCAACAGAGATGTCCAGTTTAAGGCGGTCATCTCAGGAGGGATCAGACATGCCCCTTAACCACTAGTGGCTGGGCATCTTGTGCAAACTGGTCCTCAAGGTTCTGCCGGAGTCACTGGTGCGTCCATATTCACACCATCCAAAGATCCAAGGATAAATGGGCTTTGTACCTGATACTCTCGATGATGAGTGCCCATATTAACAATCTGGTTTGATGCAGAGACAGGTTTATTAGTAGTTTCCTGCTCTCTGTGGCTTCATTGCAGTCTGCAGGTTGGTTTGTGTGCTGGGAGGTCGCTGGAAACCGGCAGGAGCAACCCCCAGACATCCGTGTGTTTCTCCTAGCTCTCTCCCCTGATTGCTGAGCTTTCCAGCTCAGAAAGTCATGGCAGAACGTGAAATACACGTGGCATCTCTGTGTCCAGGCACACGGAAATAAAATAAGTGTCATGGGGAAAATATAATTTCACAGTGGCAGGCCCTGCACTGGGATAAACAGACAGCTTGTTTCCTCCAGTGGATGCATGGAAAATCAATTCCCAGTCCTCTGCAGAGGCTCCTAAACATGAACCAAATCCCCTCCTGTAGTACTTAAGAACTACAACTGTTTTGCACCAGCAAAAATGTTTCATTTTTGCTATCTTCATGTTGTCACTTGGGTGTCTATCTTACCCTCTTTATAGGAATCTCATTTCAAGTGCAGCTTTTTGCCTGGAGGTCTGAAGCAGATGAGTATTAAGTAACTGTATCTGTCTCTAATTCACTAAACATCCAGAAAAAGAGCTAATGTGCCTGAACCAGTGGGATGAATACATTAGATTAATCTAATTCAGCTAATTTTCACTCAACCAACCAGTAGCGTTTAGAAAAACGTTGTGAGAAGGATTAAGAATTTCTTTTTCACATTTTTTCTTTCTTTTCCTTTCCATGATTTTGCTGCGTTCCATGAAACGTTAGCTATTCAGTGAGCTTATTTCCTTGACGCTCCTTAAAACATTGCTTTTAAAGTTCATTCTTCTCAGACTTCATAGCTGGCTCCATATCCACCGAGGCTTCCAGGGAAGGCGACAGAATAAATGCAGATGTACAGGCTGAGGAGCTTATCCCGACTGGAGCGAGCAGCTCCTGGCTGTCACCGTCTCGTTTGCACCTTGGTCCAGCAGTGCGGGTGCAGGGAGAGTCGGAGCATTGCCCCTGGGCTAAGAGGGGCTTCCTGAGCATGCAGTCGCCTCCCTTCCATCCCCTTCGGCTGCCTTGTCCATGGTGGCGCATGCTAGCACCTTAGTGCCGCGTATCCTCCGCTGCGTTATACCCCTCTTCACTGGAAACATGTAGAGAGACGCAGAGCAGGCTGCCTAGACCCTTCAGTTTAACAGCACATCGCTGGTAGCTGCTCTCAATGTGCGTATTTCGTGCCGAGGTTCAGTCCAGATCAGGGTTACCTCACTTGCCAGAGAGAACATCATGTGCAATCATGTAAAAAGCCTTAAAAAACATCAAGGTATAAGACCTAAATGGCTGCTTCTCTGCCCGCAAGCCCTGCTTTCCTGTCAGTAGATTGTTTCAGTGTGATTTGTTCTTGACACATTCCTGTGGCTGTTGATCATCTCCTTATATTTTGTAAGTGCTGACAAGCAGTTTGATTATTTGTCCAAGTATTTTTCTGGGACCTGAAGCCGGTCTGCCTACTCTGTAATTCCCCAGTGCCTCCTTCCCCTCTTCTGAAAGCAGAGTCCTCGGCATGCTCTCCCCAGCCCCCTGGAACCTCCCCATCCCCAGTGGCTCCTCACAGTTAAGCGGTTGCATCTCCAAAGCTGCTTCAGGAAGCTCGCCGAGTGTCCTGGGATGCAGTTCAACAGGCAGGGATGATAGAAAACACCAGAGTTATCTAATTACTCTCTAACCAAACCTCCTCTCGCAGTCGTGTGAGTTTGTATCCTGCTAACAGTGGCATTAGCTTCATCGAGCATTTGATTGCTTTTGAGTTTTTTGGGAAGATGTAAGCAAAACAAGGCATTAAGCATTTTGGCTCTCCCAGCAGCGCCCTGTGCTAATGCCACTTCTCCTTGAATGAGTGGGTCAGCTCTTTCTTTGGTCTCTACTTCTGCTGCTGGCTGGTGGCCTGCTGCTCATCAAGGCCACGGCACAGCAGGGGAGATGCCAGGCAGGGAACTTTGGGGTCAACAGGTGGGACACGAATGTCACAAACATCCCAGGAGGGCCACCCCAGCAGCAGGGCTTGGCCAGGCTGTTAGCAGGCAGGGAGCCCTCCTCTCTCCCCGAGCTCAAGGGGTGGCACGAAGCTCCTCTCTCAGTGTGCGAAGCAGAGGTTAGCCTGGTGCCTGGTGCACACCTTGGAAGCTCTGCGTTGTTATTGCTGGGGCTGGGTTGCTGCACAGGGCACTGTGGGAGCAGAGGGCAGGCTGTGGTGGCATGCAGGAGAGGTGGCAGTGAGCTGGCAGGAGTGGTGATTTCCTCCTCTGCTCCCCAGGCACTGCAGGAATCTGCTCTGAAAGAGATGCAAGGCAGGATAAGCACAGGAAAGGTTGAACTTTTCTTGCCAAGAGCAGATGAAAAGAGATGTTATAAAGTCACTTGTCTCTGGTAACATGGCCCCTAGCTCTGACACAGTGGTGGAGGGCATCCAAGTTTCATGCTGGAAGGAGATGAGCCCACACCTGGAATCCTATCCTGGTTTCAAAGGTCAGGTGCATTTCTGCGGTTACAGATGTCATGGGGATGGCATTTGACCCTGGCTCATCCTACACAGAAGGCAAAGTCTGATGGACAGCAGGATCATTTGAACCTCCCTGGAACTAGCTTTCATTTGAATTACAAACTGTTTTTTGTTTCTTCCCAGCCAGGTCTCTAGACAAACTGTATAACTTTGCTGACTGCTCTGGCCTTCACCTGATCTTTGCACTGAATGCTTTGCGCCGAAATCCCAACAATTCCTGGAACAGCTCCAATGCCCTCAGCCTCCTGAAGTACAGTGCCAGCAAGAAGTACAACATCTCCTGGGAGCTGGGCAATGGTGAGTGTGGGAACAGGAGAGCCACGGGAATGGAGCTTGCTGTAGCAGAAAGGTATTCCCTTTTGGAAGAGGGTATTTGCAGATCCCAGGATGCTTTGCCAATGTAGTTTCAGAGCGATGTAAATGGCTCTGCTATAAGGCAGCACCGTCTCTAAGATGGACCTGGCATGTGTTAGCGCCTTAGCTGGATGCTTCCATCAGTTGGTATTAAGCATGTGAAAAGTGCCCTGGCTGCTGGGCACAGCGGTCCTGGGGAGACAGACCAGCAGCTCTATGGACAGGTATTGTGGCTGCAGTGCCAGGGGAAGTGGGGGGCCCTATGAGGACAGGAGCATGACACCAGGGTGCATGTCCTTCACCCAGCACAGAACAAAAGGGGCACAAGCGGAGATGCTGGCACAGGAGAGCAAGTGATGGCCTTCCACTCCTCAGAGGCTCCTTCTGCTCCACAGAGCAGGCAGGCAGCTCTGTGGAGCTCAAGCTGTGCGACAGCATGTGAGCTGTGTGTCTCTCTCCGGAAGCACGGATGAAGGAGCAGAGCTGGCAAGCCTTGCTTGTCTATTTTTATTTTCCCAGAGCCCAATAACTATCGGACCCTGATTGGTCGCTCGGTGAACGGCAGCCAGCTGGGGAAGGACTACATCCAGCTGAGAAGCCTGCTGCAGCTTATCCGCACTTATTCCAGAGCAAACCTCTATGGGCCAAACATTGGGAGGCCCAGAAAGAATGTCATCGCTCTCCTGGAAGGGTAAGTGATGTTGCTTTGATCAAGAAGACATCAGAAACCCCTCCTGAGACTGATGCCCTTTGCAGCAGGTAGACTTGTTCTTTGGCTTCCCAATGTCCAACAGTTGCCAGGACAGCAAGGCTCTGTGCAGCTCAGCCATCGCAGTACTAGGGACCTAGGGACATGGTCTGATGTGCTGCTAAACTTCCCCAGAGGACCTTGGTGGGATTTTGGGCTGGGCTGATTAACAGCCTCCTAAGTATTCCCAGAGTTACCCAATTATAGGCAGACTGAGGTGCCCACCTAGTTAGGGTTTGAAGATAACAGAGTGATGCAGATGCAGGCTCCTGCATCCCTGTGGGCTGCATCACTTACCAGTGTAGATGTTGTCTCAGAGTCCTTCTGGACAAATTGCTTTGCTCTTCCCATTTGGCAACTTCTCCCTGCGCTTTCTCCATCTGTGCACCTGTAGCAACTTTCTTCACTGGCCAAGCCCTCTGCTCCTTCCTAGGAGAATTGGCACGTCTCTAGTTTGGGGAGGCCGGAGGTGGAGAAGGAATGGTGACAGTGGGGGACGCAGACACCTGGAGGTGACATCGGACAGCTACAGGAACCAGGGAGGTGTGGGAGCCTGCTGGCATCAGGAATTGGGCCTCTGCGGCTCGAAGACCATGCAGCAGAGGGGAAATTCCCTGCAGGACTGTAAACAGAAACTCCAGTGCAGAGGGCTGGGCAGGGGGAGGTGTGGAAGGGACTCTGCTGGGAGCAAAGCTGGGTCTAGCATTCATTAACATCTGCATGAATGATCTGGCAGAAACAATAAACAGCACACTGATGCAGTCCCCGGCGAGGTGGGGAGGGAGCCAGGGCCAGATTCTCAGCCCTTCTGCAGCAGCACAAAGAGGCCATAAAGCTGGTTGAACCAGCTGCGACGCCAGCATCCCTCCCGCTGACGAAAGTGGGGGAGCAGCCCCTGTGCCCATACCGCAGCTGCCGCCGATGCCATGCAAGCCCATCGCTTGCCAGAGCCCCCGCGTTCGTACGGCTCGGTGAAAGCGGCGC
>NW_010258886.1:62046-83782 GCF_000690775.1 Eurypyga helias
CCAGTAGCTATGCGATGCTGGAGCTGCACTTTGACTGACAGCAACCCTGGGAGGGAGGCTGTAGTGTATAATCTGATGGAGAGGATGCCAGACACACCATCTCGAATAAAAAGGAAGGTAAGAGCTAGGGTCTGAACAGTCCTGGTGACGACCCTCCAGACCCCCATACTGGTCTGAAAGAGCTGTAACGAGCTTGCCTGCTCTCCAAGCCATGTGCTTTTCTCTGCTGCCATCCCTGCCTGCCAGGGTGAGGCTGGTCCACAGGTGCTCAAAGGGATTTCTCTCTCCCACAGAGAAACCTTGTGTCCTGCATTCCAAACCCTGGTGTCTGCAGCTCATGGCAAGCGGCACGTGTCAGTATGGCCTTACAGCCCATGGGGTCCTGTGGGACAAGAGCCGCTTGTCTTTCCACATAAAAACCTCATTGTTACCAGGCAGGGCATAAAGAGGAGGAACAAGCCTGATTACATGAAGACAAAGGGCTGAACACTCATTTGCACTATTTGGAAATGGAGTTGCAAAAGGACAAACAAATACACCCCATTCCTAAGCTGCTTGACAGCGTGAGGTTTATTCCCAGCAGCTCCCTGAGGTCTCCTCAGTGCTCTCTGGTTAGTGCTACCGAGAGCTCTGCCTTCTGCAGGAGCATCGCACAACTAGTCAATGGGATGTGGCTCAGCACGTGCCTGGGGCTGTCACAGCCAGAACATGCCTCTCGGGATCCTGAATGAGCCCCATACAGTCAGCCAGCAGGAGAGAGAAGGAATTTAGGAAGGTGGTCTCAATGGCAATCCTGCCGTCTGCCTTGCTAGGCAACCATGAGTGGTCTACCTAGTGCTTGCAGCAGGATGAAGTCTCCAGAGCGAATAGAGCATGTGCAGTTAATAGTCCTCATGATGCAAAACCTGCAAAGTTCTTCTCTTATTTTAAAAGACGTGGTGAACAGCAGCAGTCAACCAGGTAGGAAGAGATGTGCCGAGCTGAAGATGACTGAAGTGTTAAGTAGGGCTGGAGGGGAGAGAAGAGACACCCCAGAGCAGAAGAAGGGATGGGTGGATTAGTCTGCCAGGCAAGCAGTGCCCTGTCACACAAAGCGAGGAGTTGGGTTTTGGCAGGCAAAATAACGAAAATGAGCTGAAGTGGGAAAGGAGAGCTCAGAGACCCCCAGGGAGTGACCTCCAAGAGTAGAAGCTAGAGTTAGGTGCCCTCTGGGGAAAGCCTCTAGAGTTACCTGAGGTCCTGAAACACTCAGAAAAGTCTCATTGTGAAGTATTACCTAAAATCACACCTTCCTGTTGCATCCTCTGTGTCCCAGACATTGTAGTGTATTGCTTAACAGTTATCTCCAGCAACTGAGCTAAACTTGATGTTTAAACCTTGTCCTGCAACAACGGTAGTGTCAGCATGAATTGGCACTGCTCTCTGCTGTGCACCAGGCTCCATCCACCTCAGTCAGGGCAACCACAGCCCGTATCAGCATCACTCTGGGCTGGCTAGTCCCAGAGGCTGGACCAGGACCACTGCTGATGTAAGGACGGGCTCTGCAGTGATGGAGCGTTTCTCTGATAGCTGTGGCCTGCTGTGCTGGAGGCTAGAAATGGTGTCTTGTGAATGCACAGGTGCAAGAGGGAATTTCTCCAGACACAACCAACAGTTGAGTTTGATGAGGTGTTAATTAGACCATTCATGCAGCCTGAGCTGTTGGAGAGCAGACCATGTTAGCTACCTACTGTGTCTTTGGGTACTGGAATCTCAGAACTGCTCAGAATTTGCTTGGGGAAAAAAAATTGAGGGATTCTAAAGAATTAACATAGATTTTAACAGCAGATCAGGAATCAGACACAACGGTTAATGCATGACTGAATCACACATTCAGTGCTGGAAGAGAAGAAACACAGGGAAAGCTATTAGGGAAAAGAGTTGCTAATGTGTGTTAAAGCTCAGAACATTTGGTACAAGACTTGGGCCAGCATGTCTGGGCAGATTTGGCTAGGGGCTCTCATGACCTGTTGTTTCTCAGCAGGTGTGGCCCCGTTTTTGCCCCTGGACACTCACAACCATCTGGCTGTTACCTGCACCATGGCAGGAGCTGTAGTGTCAGCAGGATGAGGGCTGGCAGGCACTTGGGTCTGTGCTAGGTGGGCTGTTGTTGATGCTTTGTGGCGACTTTGTGTCCTGAGCCTGCTGAAGTCACCAGAGGAGGCAAAATCTTTCTTGTCTGGAGCTATAACCATTCCCTACCTCCTCATCCCCCAGCTCTCAGAGCCAGCAGACCTGCAGCCTCCTTGGCTTTCTACTGCCCTCTTTCCAGTCTCCTTGGCCCCCTCTTGCTGCTGCTGTCCCCACTGCATGTCCACCCTCTGGTCACAGAGCCACAGCACTTCTGGTCAGGTGGCAACAGCAGGTGAGAAGCTCCCATCTGTCAGTCCTCACCTTGCAAGGCACAGGAGTTTCTCATTCTTCATGATTTTAGTTCCTCCTATTCCTGGTTTGTAGCACCTGTGGAGGGTTAACCACCCATCTGGGTCACTTGGGCTCCTTTTGGTGATGATGCCATTCCACAGAGCTCTGCAAGGAGCCTATAAAGATGAGGAAGCACATCTCTCAGTGGTGATGAAGCATTTTCTCCCTGTCAGCTGTGGACATGACAGGGTCAGGAGGAGGCACAGGGATGATGTCTTGATTATCTGTGGCCATCCCAGGTAGGAGTCAGTTTAAAACCTCTCCTAGTTCTCAGCCTTGCTCCCTGCATCCACAAATAACTCTAGGCAGCTTGGTGGTTGGGCTGATGAACTGTGCATCTCATAAAATACTCCAAGCCCAGGTCCCTGTGTTGGTGCTTATGTGGTAGAGGGAGGTGTTAGCTTATAGCTGATAAAATGACATAGGCAGTATGTTTGGGGTCCAACACAGCCTGAGACCAAAGAACAATCCAGGTGTTAAAAACAGGGGAGTGTCTGGTAGCATTTTTATGTTTGCCTGTGGCTTGTTTCTGTGCCATCACAAGGATGAGGAGGACTGTGGCTGTCTGAGCAGGTCAGCACACATCAGTGGGGCCAGGCATTGCTCTGTATCTGTGGCTTCTGGAGCAGAAACCAAAGACACTGTGGGGAAAGAGCTTGTTTGTTTAAATTCAAGTAGGGAAGAGAAGTAGTGACTCTGTGAAGGCCTGGAGTAGGCAGTATCCGTTGGGGGAAGGGCTCTGGGTAGATTTCGGGAAAAAAATCTAGGTATTTGGCCTGTCTTTTTGCTGACAAGGACTTCTGCCCTCTCTGACACAAAGGACTCATAAGCACTACATTTTTTGGAAGCTGTGTTTCGGCTGTTTGACTTTCTTTAAAAAGTACATCCTTGCTGTGTTGGCCTAAGGCTCTTTAGTGATGCTTCAGAGAAAAGTGTGTCTCAGTCAGCCCAGCCAAGAGGGTTTTCACCCTTGTGCAAAGTACCACAAGGCTTGTGGCACAGGCTATACCAGGACGCTGAAGAAGTCCAGAGCAAGAACTTTATGCAAAAAATCAAGCCATGAGACAAGCAACATGAAACTAATGAGGGAGGAGGACGTCACTGCGGCATGCTCAGGCTCTGGCAGCATTGAACTCAGGAGTGAATCCATTCATAAATACATTGAAGTGAGGTGTGACAGATGTGATGAGACATTTTGTGTTTGGTTATATAGCAGGGTCAAGGATTTGAGATATAAGCAAGGGATTTAGCTATTGCTATTTGAAAAGGAAAGGGTTAAGATAGTTGTTGTTGCTGAAAATCTGGATGTCTGGGATGTCAACATCACAGTCACCCGTATAGGAAGAATCAAACAGGTAAGGAAAGACATAGATGAGATTATGCCACTGTGTAAGTACATAGTGTACCTTCATCCTGATTATGATCTACAATCTTAGTAATTTCATCTTAGAAAAGATGTAATAGAACCAGGAGAGTTACAGAGAGAGGAGCCAAGGATGTGCAGAGGTACGTGACATCTTCCGCATGAGAAGAGATTAAATAGGCTCTACCTCTTCAGCTCAGAAAACAGACAGCTGAGAGGGAATGTTATCGACATCCGTGAGCCTGTGAATAGTGTGTTTTTCTTACCGTGCAGGAAGTAGTTTGGAAAGAAGTTCTGGAAAGGAGGAAGCTTTTTCACAAAGTATGCAATGGCATTGTAGGAATCATTGTCACAAGGTATTTTGGGGACCAGAGGTGTGTGTTCAGAAAGGAACCAAACATGGTTCCCAGGGGTAGGAAAAAGCATCAGTGGTAATGCAACATCACGGTCCAAATGCAACCTCCACAGCCCCTGGAGTGCACATTACCAAGGCTGGGTGGGGCAGCCTGGGACAATAAAGCCCTGTCTCCTGGAAGGCTTGTGCAGCCCCAGCGTAGATCAGGTTGGTTGAGGAAAGGTGATGCTGAACAGAGAGATAATACAATACAGCATCAGATTCTTACATAGTCCCCACTGGGCTCTGCTCCTGGGAGTGAAATCCTTGTCTGAAGCCTGGCACTGCAGGTCAGAGTCTTTGCAGCAGGTGCTTTGAGTTGGGTCTAGTGCCTGTCTCTGCTGCTGCAGGTATTCGATCGTGCTTCTGGAGCCTGAAAGCAGTGAGTGGAGCCTGTGCCTTAGTCCCCCTCACCAACCAGTTCAGACACAAGATGAGGCTATTTCTACCCATCGCTGTTGGCCCAAAGGGCAGAGATGTGCCAAGCTCTAGGGATCCACCACAACACCACAGACAGGCCAATGTTGCTCCTACATTTTGGGGCGTGCAGGGTGGGGGGGAAAGTCATTTTGCTTTTGTAGTACTCTGGGGACTACCAGATGAAATAACTCATGCTTGAGAAGTCCAGCACCCAGGAGTCAAACGATGCTAACGGACCTGGGAGCCTGTGCAGTGGTTACTTGTCTCCTTGTGCAGCTGCAGCATTACAGCTGCAAGTTACAGGATCACTATTTTTTATTATGTAAAGGTTGACAATCTGCAATTACCTGCATGGGAAAGAGATTTCCAAAGGCAGATGGCTCTTTAATGTATCAGGAATAAGCCTAGGAAGTTCCAGTGGCTGGGAGCTGAAGCCAGACACATTCAGATGAGAAATAACATACTTGGAGGCTAATTAGGCGTGGGAGCAATTTGCTTAAGGTTGCAATAGGTGCTCCATGACTAGCAAGTGTTGAATCAGAACAGGAGATCTATTTCAGAGACGTGCCTGCGCTCCAGTGAAAGCTGAGGTCCTGGGAGATGTGGCCGTGGAAGATGCCCTGGGAGAGGTCAGATTTGAGCCACAGTTTCACATTATAGAGTTGTCAGTACCATCTCATGGTGTTGCAGCCCTCCTGCTGTGCTCTCCCACAGCTCATTCCTGACCTGTAAGGTGTCGTGCCAATACCAGCGTTTCCAGGACAGTGCTGTGTACTGGTTTGAGTGACAGATCAATGTTAAATTACATTTTTCTCAATGCTTATTTAAAAGCAAGCTTGAGCCTCAGTTCTAGCTCAGTGCAGAGCTCCACAAAGGGTAATGCTGGCACAGGATGCTGGCACACAGGCAGCTGCAGGGGTAAGGAGATGGACATATGGGAGCTCAGTGACTTTGTCTCATCCTCAGTAACACAAACTCCCTGCTTGAGGCTCCTGTTCCTCCACAGGCCACTGGCATGTTCTGTTTTCCCACCTAGAGGTGCTGCCTCAGCAGATATGGAAGACTTACATTTGCCCAGATTCCTGATACGTGGAAGTCTGGCCAGGGATACTGCAGGGGCATGCCCTGGGGCTGCCACCCATCTGAGTTACGGGGCATTGCTATGGTAGTTGCCCATGTTGCCTGCGCAGCGCGGGCTGAGCCTGTCCTACTGCTCCTGGGGTGGAGTTACCGCACATGCGCTGCGCGGTCGACTGGTCCTCACAGAGAAAGCCCAGTGTGTAGGAAAATGGCAGATTTACTGCGCCAGCCCAGCCCATCTGTGCAGCACATGTGCAGGGATCTGAGCCCTCCCGGAAGCGTCTGGTTTGCTCTGCCTGCGCCATGCTGCACACATGGATGTCGCACAGTCCAGGAAATCCCAGATAAAAATGTTCCAGTGCTGGTCATTTGGACTGTATGGATCTTCACTGGCCTCACAATCTGTGGTTTGAATAGCACAGGTGCTACAGGAATAAAGGGATTAGTAACATCTGTATTCCTAAAATGAGGATATTTGGATACCTGTGCATCACTGCATCTCCACCTGCCCTGGGCTTCTATCTCTTGCTTGTGCAATACCACTTGTTGGCTGTTGTGCTGCTCTAGGTTTCCTCTGGAGGGTAGAGACCATTGCCTGAGTCATCTGGGGCACTCCAGGCGCAACTCCACCATTAGGGCAGGACTTGAAGTTTTACCAGGAGCTTTTGAACTTCACCCTTCATAAAACTCATTAAAAAGGGGGGGAAAAAAAAAACCAACCAAAAAAAAACCAACAAAAAAAAAACCACCCAGAGACGGAAAGCAAAATTTGAGCTAGATATGCATCTTTTATAGCAAAATTTGAAAATGACCAGAACTAACTGATTTATTTCGCTCTTACAGAGACAGAAGTGGAACACTAAGCAAGCCAGGGCCTTTTCTGTCCTGCCTGTGGTCTGCACTGTGCAGCCTGTGTCCTAGAACAATATTTTCTCAGGAGCTTTTTAACAACAGGTCAATGAGCTTCCCAGAGACATGAGAGATGGGACAGATGGACGTCCTGCTTCTGTTGCTCCAGGGATGCTGGAGGTTATACCGAGGGTTTGCTTTGCTTTTCAGTCCATGCTCAAAGACCACTGTCGTGGGTGTGTTTGCAGCAGGGCTGTAGGCACTGTGGAAGTGGTAAGGAAAACTGGAGAGCTGCTTCCTCCAAGCTCGGTCTGCTCATGGTTTTGAACTGTGAGTGGAGAGTGCCAAGCTGAGCCTGAAGAGGTCATCTAGTAAAGTCCAGGATGGTTTATTTTGTGGCCAGAACATAAAGCATTTGAGGTCAGAAAGCAAGCTGGGCTAATCTTCAAACCTGATTGCAATATATCGATCTTCACACCCAATATAGATTGTGTTCATAATTTCAACTTAGAGTTCATTAGTTCACTCTTGTACACTTCAAGCATTACACTTTAGGCAGCAGTCCCTGTATTGAGCATTTAAGGCCTGGGAGCTGGGTTTTTTTGATCCCTTTGGCATATTTCTGCACACTTTGTTTTGCAGAACAGCAGCCTCTCCACAGCAGTGTTTGCCAAATCCCGTTTTCCCTTTGAGCCAGATGAGCTGTGAGAGTTGTGCGGAGCTTGCACCTCACTGGGGCTGGTCCAGCTGGTCTCCTTGTCCTGCTCAGCTGGGGAGGAACCATCCCCAAACCAATGCCCTGGCTGACCCTCAAGAAAGATGTAAAATCATTTCTGAAAGGGGAGCCTGGGCACCGAAGCTTGCGGCATGGCTAGGCAGCAGAATCGGGGATACATCAGTGCTGTGGAGTTTTACAGCGTGTTATTGTTTTTCTATTTCTAATTGTACCTCTTCCCTCTCTGTCTGCAGGGATTTATTACTGCTGCCTTTGCCAGTGTCCTCTTATGCTTCAGAGGGTCCAGCTGCCCTTTTGTCCCAGTATATAATTGACCATAGTCATTAATTTAAAGGCAGAATGATTGTTTCGGAGCTATATTTAGTCTGAAGTTTGCTGCTCTTGTTTCAGACCTGATTAGAGGCTCGTGTGCCGGAAAGCTTGCTGCTCTTCCCTGCCATGACAACTGCTCTGACAAAAGGTCTCATCTCCCCTCCCAAACCTTCCCTTCCCACCCTCAGTCATGGGGCTGTCCTAGGGGAGTTGGGGTCGCAGGACCCAGTGCCACTCATCCCTGTGTCCCAGTGGAGTCAGGACAGCTGTGTGATTCCTGTTGTGTTCCTGGGATCCCGGTGCATCAAAGAGCAGCCCGAGACAATACAGCTTCGGATTCTTGCTCATCACGTTTGCTTGCTCAAGCCAGTGTCTCTTGTCACGTGCACACGTTGTCACTCCCAAAACGCATCAGCCATAGAGTGCGCATTATTCTACTGAACAGAACAGCGTGCCTCTCCAGTCGGTGTGTTTCCCTTCATCTGTTTTCATGCCTGTGCCCCTCAGCAGAAGGATATAGTAACTGCTTGGGTTTCCTTGTGGGAGCTGCAGTTTTCCAAGGTGCAGTTTGGATTGCTGGAGCCAGAGCGGGACCACCTTGGATGGCAGCAAGCCTGTGCTAGAGGCTGCTGCTGCGGTGGTTGCATACGATCCCCAAGACTGGGAATTGCTTTGGTTTTGGCATCAGTGGCATAAGCAGTTATACGCCTGGGCAGCCTCAAGTCTGACTCAAATAGGAGCTGTCTGGAAGAGGTGTATTTTCTGTAAGGTAGTTGGGTCACAAGCCATCAGGAGACTTATACGTGCATGGGAGTGCTGTGGTTAGTCACAAGAATGGGACAAACCAGAAGAGCACCCAGGTCAGAATCCCATCAGTTTGCTAACAGCCAGTGCCAAAGAGTGAGCATCAAAAAAAGGGAAGCATGTAGCAGTATTTGTCCAGCCCATCCTCCAATGCTCAGGGGCTTTGTGAGCTGGAGGTGGCATCTTTGCATCTAATAGCTTTGCTGGTTTTTATTACCATTTTCTTCCATTTTTCTAGTCCTTTTTTGAATCCGGGAAAGGAGTTCCTCAGCTTAAATACATGTTGGGTGAAGAAGTGTCTCCTTTTAAGATGGGCATTTAAAGCTTTTTCTTTAATCTCTATTGAGAGTCATTGCAGTCATAGAACTAAGTACATGCTTCAAGATCTTGGTCCTGAAACACTGTTGTGTTCCAAAGGCTCTCCCTACCTGCCCCAAAATGATGCTCAGAGCTCTGCTGCCACTTGGATTTCACTCCATTATTCTCAGTTGTGCTTGTTGCAAGCACTTGTATTAAGTACAATTTATTCTTTCCATTTAAGGAGGCAAAGGTTTCATTAGAAAGGGACTGTGAGTGTGGTGACCGCCGTTGTTATCCTGTTGATGTAGGATGGACATTGGTTGTTTTAGGACTTCCCCTGTGACAACATCGGGCTTATGTGGTTTATTCCTCTGTTTCCTATAGGTTCATGAAAGTGGCTGGCAGCACGGTGGATGCTGTTACCTGGCAACAGTAGGTATTCACCATTCCTTCTACTTTCCAACACTAATTGCAGTGATCAGAGGATGCTGGCAGCAGAGCTGATGTGCTGTCTCGGTGTGAAGGGGGGCAGATGCGTGACAGCCACCTCCTCTGTCCTCCTGCTTCGTTTAAATAGGTGAAAGAGGCTTTGTCCCTCCCTTTGGAGCCTCTCAAACAAATAGAGGAGGGGATGTATTAACCTTTACCACTGCAGCTGAGATGGAGCCTAAAAATACCATTGCCTGCATGCCTGGCCAGCCTGATTGCTGGAAATAAAGCCGGTGCTGGACCGCTGAGTTCCCAGAGACAGCGGTAGCCAGAGTGGGGATGACAGGGAAGCAAAAGCCATGTGTCACAGATGTATGGGACTGAAAACCCTCTTTCTTTCACCCTATCACTGTCCCCTGATTCCTACATGTGCTGCAGTTCAGAAGGGGCAAAGCAAGCTCTGAGCTGTAGCACTGACTGTGACAAGCGCCAAGTGGAGGGAAACTTTTCTTATTTGGGAGGAAAATCCATAAACATCTTTTCCTTCTCTTATTTCCAACTGCCCCAGTTGGCACTCTGTGGGCAGAGGTGGGTTCCCCAGCAGGCTGTGGCTGTCTGCAGTGGGAGTGCAAATGCCAGTGCAAGCACAGCAGTGAATGCCAAAATTGATAGAAAAAGGGTTTGTGGGGCAGGCAGGACTCTGTCCTGACACAGGAAGGACACATTTTAGAGACACGCATTCACTGAAGCAAAAACCATGGTCAGACCCCCATGTTCCCAGGAAAAGTGGGTTTGCACTGTCACTGGGTTAAACTTCCCATGTGGTGCGCTGGCTTTGAGCACGGGAGCCAGGGGTCTCAGGTCCAAGGTGGGCTTGTTCCCCAAGGGTCCTGGGCAGCGACCCTTCATGGGGTGCTCAGGCCGCTTTGCTGGAGCGTAGCACCGTGGTTTGTAAAGCTCATCTGGAGACTTGCTCTTAAAAAGAGCTTGGCGGGGTTTGAGGCATGAGGTTTTCTTGGAAGTGTACCCACTGTCTCTGTGTTGGTGTGTTAACCTTGGAGCCTCCTGCAGAAGCAACTGTTGGCATCTCAGAGTGGTTTATAGCACCAGGCTTGACCAGCATCCAGCAAGCCCCATTCCTCAGGGAGCTTATCTTGCCTCGCTGTGCTGTAGCGTTGCTTGCTTGGGTATTTGGCTCCTGGTTCTTCCCCACCAGGCAGAAGCAGCTCGCTGCAATGGGGGCAGTGGGGTAGCAGAGCATTTAGAGCAGGATTTGTGTTACTTACAGGCTCATGCTGTGCAATGATGATCTATGTCTCAGCTGGGAGTTTGCTTTTCATGATTACACGATGTGCTGATCACATTTACTTCGTCCAGGAATTTGCTTTCTGCAGCAGGGCTTGATCACTGGGCCAAGCCCTTGGATGAGTTGAAGGAACAAACTTGAGGCTTCAGATGTGGAGTTTCATCCTGGTGTGCAGGGAATCTGCTCGCACGGCTGCTTTGAAACCTTTTCTTACAGAATCAGTGCAAAGTGCTAGGTGGCTCCGGTGCCGAGCAGCGGCCGGCGAGCGGGAGGGCTGGTGCAGCTCCCCGCAAGGGTCGGCAGGGCTGAGGTGCTGCTCGCTGATCCATTTCCACTGCAGCCTAGGAGCCGCTTCTCCTCCAGCCCCGGTTTGCAGTTCTGGAGATTGCACCCATACGCGTTTGTGAGGACTGGCAATGGCTACAGCTCCGAGCTGGGCTTCCGTACTGTTTATGAATAAATGTCAAAACACTGTCTCATCCCTCTGCTCCAAACAGCAAAACAAAACAAAACAAGTTCCTTTGTATCCAAGAAGAAAATTATTAGCAGGAAACTAAACTGCTGTCTAACTTCAAGTATGAATATTTCTGTTCCAAACCCTAACATTCTCCTGGGATATTGGTTATAAATTTGTCAAATGTGTTAATCCTTTGAAAAGGCTGTGCTCGTTTCAGAAAGGGAATTGGGAAGGGAATACATTGCAGGGATCCCTATTCCCTGTGTGAAAACAGAATATATCTGAAATGTCTCTGACAGAAAAGTGACACTGGGTGGAAATAGGCGGCCTCGCCAGCCTTTCTGAGTATGGTTTCACTTACATATGTAACTCAGCATGTGTGCCTCCCTCTTCAGAAGTAATGTGTTGCTGGAGAGGGATGTGTGAATGGCTTCGAAACGCGGGGAGTTTGCACTAAAGGAGGGTGTGGCAGGTGGGACTGACAGTGGCTCAGAGAGTTTTGGCATTTCCCTGATAATTTCATTTGTTTGTTATGTTTGGTTATGAGTAAATGACCAGTTTACTGTGGACCCACTCAGCCTCTGGATGCGGGTTTCTACAGCTCAGAGACCTCCTGACATCCGTCTCTGCTCGGTGCCGGCATCCTCACATGTGATGGAGATTCATTGCATGTTTAAACCTGCAGCCATGCCCAGTTCTGTCCCTGGATGTGCTCTCTCAGTCTGTATGGCTCATTTTCCATCTGAAGTCTTGTGCACAGCTCCAAGTGTGGCATATTTAATGGACAAATCCTTACGCAATGCTGCCTCTGAAGCACAAATCCCTATTACTTAACAGGGAAAGTAAATGTTTGCATCTCCAATGCTGGTGGACATCTGTCCCTCTGGCTTCTTGGAGAATGCCATATTTTCTTGGGAGATGGAAGGTCACTTGTTCATTGGGGCAAATCAGAGAAGCCAGGCACATGGGCATGTGTGAGATGCTGCTTAAAGTGCTTTTGGCTGGGCTTGGAATGAGTGACATCTCTTCTGGCTTAGACATGTAGAGTGTGCAGGTGGGGATTCTCATGAGGCAGCAGCAGGGGACGGATTTCCCAAAGGTGCCAGGGAGAGTTGCCCAGCGTGCATACACATGCCAATGTATATACCAGGGGTATGTATTTGGGCTCATGTGAGCGTGCCGCGGGTGCTCAGAGCACGATGTCTTCGGAGGTTGTGGCTGGAGGAAGGGTTTGCTTGAAGGATTCGCTGGCCCATCTCCACCTGTAAATAAACCTGGCCAGCGCACGGCTTTGCCCACAGGCTTGCCACCCGCTGCCTTGTCTGATGGAGGGCACAGTCTCTGGCAGCACTGTGGCCCTGGCCACCAGCACGATCCCAGGCAATGCCAGGGCACGGCTGGGGAGATGTCATGGGCCAGAGACAGCTCCCACCAGCGGGATGGACAAAGGCACCTTGTCTGGAGGCAGGGAAAGGCAAAGTGAGTTGTGCCTTTAGGGCCAGAGAGCAGCCCCCAGATGGTCTTCTTGATCAGTGCATTTATTAATTGACTGGCGGTGGGCAACATCTCACCCCTGTCCACTGGTTTTTACCTGGGGGGAGCAGGTTGCATCCCACCTCTCCTCTCTGGGGGTGCAGTGGGGCTGCTCTGTGTCCTGTGCTGTAGATGGGGAGTCTGACCTCTCCTCAGGAAGATGCTCAGGGACTGGGATTGCCTTTGTCAGCAGAGGTGTCTTGGTTTCACAGCTGTGGTGGCAGCAGGGTGTCACGCTGATGGCAAGGACCTGCCCCACTCGGTATCCGCGGCAGGAGGGTGCCCTAATTCCTAGCAGACTCTCTCCTTAGCAGCAGGCAACAAAGTAGATCCGGAAATTCCTGAGCTTTGGGAAGTTGGCTTTAATGTAATTAACTGCAACAGAAGAAGAGGTCAGATAATAGGGGCAAAGGTTTCTCTTTTAAAATGAAAGAGGAGGTAAATGAAACCAGCTGCCCAGGAGCCAGTGCACTACCTTCATTAAGTATGGGACGATGCTCATGGTCCCATGCAGCAAATTGTGGATCTTTCCAGAGAACCATTTTAAAGGGAGTACAGACCTGGAGGTGACAGGACAGAGATGTGTAGCCAGCCCCAGGTTTGCCCAAGAGCCCTGGTACCCGACGCTGTCCTCTGGGGGGCTCTGGGGAGCTGTGTGCATCCTGGCCTTGCAGCCTGCCCAAGGACAAGGGCATTTCTGGCTGCCAGCTGTGCTTAGCCCTGCCTCAGTACTGTTCTCAGCTCTTGTCCTTGTGTTTTGAGTCGCATGCTTCAGTTCCAAACAGAAATGGGGGCTGGGAATTGGGGTGATGTATCTCCCAGCACTGGCACAAATCTCTGCCCAGCCCTTGGAGTCCTCCCCCTGTGCCATGCTCTGGTTTGGCCACTTCTAGAGTGACACAGTCACACTTCCCTTTGCAAAGTGCACTGATCCCATCCCAGCTTTCTAGGGAATATTTAAATGAGGGCTTTAGTGTAAACAGAAAGGGGAGAACTGGCCTCAGCTTTGTACAGTATAACAGGGCACCCAACGTACATGGCCTTTCCTTTGAGATGTATGTCTCATCTAGGGTTTAATTGCTAGATCCCTCATTTCTTGTCTGGCTCTTCTCATGTTCCTGCAGATTATCTGTCTACAGGGATAACAGCATCAGACTGGGGGACACCATGAGTCAGCCCTGCATGTAATTGCCCATGTCTATTCCCTCCTGTATTATGAGAAAAGGCATGGTCTGTGCCCATGTTGGGCATGTTGGTATCTCCTAGGTTTCAGGGTCAACTGGTGCTACATCATACCCCTAGCCCTCTGGAAGATCTGCCAGCCTGTGCTGGAGACAAACAGCTTGTCAGTGAGCTCCATGTCCTCTGCTTCTGCAGAGTCACGTCTGCCAGAGACCCCTGCCCATGCTGGGAAGGGTCTGTCCATTCTTCTCCTTTGGCACTCAGACCTTGCTGGCAACTGGAGATGAGGATATGGGTGCTGCAGCCCCTGGGACTGGCTCAGCCTGGCTGCTTGTGCACTGTGCTGCTGCCTGGGAAGGTACTTGTCAGTGCAGGAGCGCTCTGCAGCTGCTCCTGGCTTTTTTGGAAGTCGCAGAGTTGCGACTGTTCAGGGTTTGTTGTCTTTTTTTTTAAAGTCAAGTGCACTGAGTCATTGTAAATATCAGCAAAGCTGCAGCCTTTGCTCTTGGGAGTAATCCACGCCTAACGAGCGTTTCTCCTGCTTTAAGGCCTGTCAGTTGTTCCTATTTTGTGAGTTTCTATACTGCCTGTACTGACGGTTCTCAGAAGGAAATGCCCTGATCTCAGTGATGAAGCCTACAGCTGGAAACAGCTCGCCCCTTCCTGAGTAGCCTGGTACCAGTGAAGACCCCAGTGCCTCTCTCTTCCTCACAAGACTTGTGCAGCTGGTGCCATTTTCCCTCTTTGCCAGT
This sequence comes from Eurypyga helias, assembly GCF_000690775.1. NCBI lineage: Eukaryota > Metazoa > Chordata > Aves > Eurypygiformes > Eurypygidae > Eurypyga > Eurypyga helias. Next base: position 76,427 of record NW_010258886.1, read on the forward strand.
CTAGGGAGGTTGAAAGTACCGGTTGGTGTCCAAAAATTTCCCAGGCAGGTCTGCAAGAGATCCATGTTCACCTTAGAATCATAGAATCACAGAATGGTTTGGGTCGGAAGGGACCTTAAAGACCATCTAGTTCCAACCCCCCTGCCATGGGCAGGGACATCTTCCACTAGACCAGGTTGTTCAAAGCCTCGTCCAGCCTGGCCTTGAAGATGGCCAGGGACAGGGCATCCACAACATCTCTGGGCAACCTTAGAGAAGCTTGTATTGTCTTCATGCTCTGCTTAAATACCCAAAGCCAAGGTGCTCCCCTCCACACTCCCCCAGAAGACTTGATACCAACAAGATCTCCTGATACTGAAGTGGTTTTATTTTAGCCTTTCATCCCTCTACCAGTCCCCATTCCTCTGGGTTGTTAATGAAAGTGTCAAAAAAATGTGACCGTGGCACTGTTGGCTTGCGCAGACAAGCTGAACCTTACTGAAAGCCTGCTGCGTTGGAGGGGCCATGCGCAGACCAAGGTCTCTCTAACCCCATCTTTTCCCAGTCAATGCAACCTTCTTTTTATGGCCTTTCAGCCAGTTTTCGACACAGCTGACGGGGCTGTTAGTCCACAGCAGTCTGAAAAAATCGTTTCTGTTCAGTTCTTAAGTGCTGCGCTAAAATCCAAACATCTGCCATCCCTAGAGTCCATTGCTTTGTAATTTTGTCTTAAAAAGTAATCTCTGTAAACCCCACGGCTGCCTGCTACTCACAGATCTGCTCTCCTCCCAGCAGCCAGTGGTTCGATAGTGTATAAGTGATCAGAATGGTTTTGAACACTTCCTAAGTCCTCCTCAGACCTTGCCCTTTGCACCTGCCAGTCACCACAGGCATACAGAAAAGCCTCTTGCCTCTTTCCCCGGGTTACATGTTGGAGTGAAGTTGAGGTGTGACTGGCATGTTCCTGTGCTTTGCTGGGGACACAGCTGGGACCGCATGTCCGGGGAGGGTTGGCAGAGGAGGTTCTTGTTATTTAATGCATTTGCACTTTGAGCCTGTGTCATGCATTTCTGATCTGGGACTGTTAGTGCTGGTGTAGTTCCCCCTTCACCGCAGCCCTGCACAGCTCCAAGCCCTGCTCAGCTCTAAGTGCATTTACTGCATTACCCGGGTAGTGACTTGGAGCAGTGAGAGACAAAAATCTTCTCTGAGCACTCATGCGTGTTGCATGCGTGCTGGGTGCTCTGGCTGAGGCTGAGTTAGCCCACAGCACCCATTGGGGATGCTCCTGCATTCCAGCACCCAAGTGAAGCAGCCACTACAGCTGCTGCCTGGTGCAGATGAGATGCACGTTATGGAGAAATCAGCCCTGGAAAGGTGAATCCACCTTTCTTCAGACCCCAGGTCTTACGCATCGCAGCACCCGTGGATGCGCTGAAGCCTTTGGAGAGGGAGAAGGGTCTGTGTAATCGGTGAACACTGAGCGGACATGGATCCAGTGAGGGATGGGAGGCAGTGGCTGACCCCTGCCAGCCCCAGTCAGAGCCTCTATAATTCCTGCGCACCCCTGTCCCCCCAGCACGGCTGACGCACTCCGGGGCTCGCTGTGTCAAGCAGCTGATGCACGCTGCAGATTTGGGAGAAGGAGATTCAGGAAGTCTCTCTTGCAAAACCTATTTCTCAACCAAATGACCATCCCGGAGTATGCCAGTGAGTGCTGTAGTAGACCTCCTGGTGTCCCTGCAAGGCTGGGAGGAGCCTCTGGGACATGTGCAAGGGCTGCCACTGCTCCTTGTGTAAGGACAGAGATGCCAGCCCCAGACACTTCCACAGGAGCAGCTGGTTGGGAGTATCTGAGGGAACTGGGCTTGTTTAGCCTTGAGAAGAGGAGGCTGAGAGGAGACCTGATCACTGCCTACAACTACCTGAAAGGAGGTTGTGGAGACGTGGGTGTTGGTCTCTTCTCCCTAATGACAGATGATCGGACGAGGGGGAATGGACTCAAGCTGCGCCAGGGGAGGTTCAGATTGGATGTAAGGAAGAAGTTCTTCACCGAAAGGGTTATCACACACTGGAACAGGCTGCCCAGGGAGGTGGTGGAGTCACCATCCCTGGATGTGTTTAAGAGACGGGTGGATGAGGTGCTGAAAGATATGGTTTAGTGGTGGACAGATACGGTTGGACTGGATGATCTCTAAGGTCTTTTCCAACCTAGTGATTCTATGATTCTATGATCTCCAGCCACAAGGTATTTGCACTTCAGGACAGACTGCTTCACCTTATGTCCTGGAGCAGGAGACTGTATTGAAGCATTTCAGAGCCTTCCTCCCACGCTTAGAGACAGATGATTCACATCATGATTGGCAGCACTATAGCTGTGTTTTATATAGGAAAGCACATGGAGAGCAGGAATCAGCCCTCGGCACAGGAAACACTCCCTGGCATTCCCAAGGTGGAAGGGATTTCTGTGAGAGCAGGACTTTCCCTGCAGGTAGTGGCCATGGCATTTCTTGAGTGGGGGATTCAGGTGTGGGGGATACATCTGGACAGAGCAATGCAGTTATTCCCACAGCTGGGAGCATGGGCAGCCTCCCCCATCCCCTCCTGGATGTTTACTGCAGCAATTTCCAGTGTCTCTCAGAGGGTATTTGCTGCTCGGGACCCTGCTGCAGACCCTGGAGTCTGCATAGAGTCCTCCTGTGGCTAAGGCGCACTTCAGTTCAGCCATAGATTTGCATGTCCTGGTTTGCCATCCCATAGTAGCAATCTTTCCAGTAGAAATGATACTGGGCCCTGGACTGAGTGGCTTATCAGCATTTTGAAAACTGTGTCCCTAGGACAGGGGACGGGTACAGGTGGGATGAGCCGGGTGAGTTGAAGCTTTCCCAAGATCTCCCTGGTTGTGGAGCCTGGGTGCTGCTGTCACAGGCATTGGGGAGGGGGATCTCCTTCCATGGGGTCTCCATGAGATCGGTGCAGAGGGTGCTGCAGAGCCTTGGCAGGTGGTGGTTTGCTCCCAGCCTTTGACACTTTGCTTGCAGTCCTTCACCAGCAATAGTTGAGAGAGTGCAAAAGTGTGCTTTTTGAAGTACAGCGCGGAATGCTCAGTGTTCAGGGTGCCTCCGCCTCATGCCGTTTTCGAGACTGGAAGCATCTGCCAGACACAGGCATGGCCGGAGGGCCAGGGCAGGGAAGGATGCAAGCAGGGACTCCTCCAAAACAGCGGAGGCTTTGTGTTGTGGGGCAGCAGTGGGACGGGAGGACATGGTTTGGGAGAGAGCTACTCCCAGCTGTCTGATCCTTGCCTTCTTATTTTCCTTCCAGTTACTACATTGACAGACGAGTGGCCAAAGTGACGGACTTCCTGAAAACGCGGCTGTTGGACACGCTGTCTGACCAGATCAGGAAAATCCAGAAAGTGCGTGAGTGCCAAGGGTCTGCAAGGGACGAGGGAGCATCGTGCCCAGCCTTGGCACAGCTCCTGGCCAGGGCTCTGGTGTCAGCACCGACGCACTCCGAGGGGAGCTGGCGTGGGGCCGGGATGGAGAGCGGGTGCTGGGAGCGGCTGTGCTCCCAGCCTCAATCCAGCCAGCCCTCATGGGAAGGAAGACCAGGCAGCACCATGCCTGGCCCTGGGGTGGGGTGTGCGGCAGGGAGGGAGGGAAGTGGGCATGGGATGCCGCGTGGCGCGGGTGTGCTGGGTGCACGGGGCAAGGGCAGATGCTGCTGTGCAAAGCTTTCCTAAAGCAGCCAACTGGCTTGAGTCTCCCGTCTGTCCATTCCTGAAGGGAGCAGCATGTAAGGTGGGTGTTCTCTGAAACTCGTTCCCGAAGACAAGGAGAGGAGCAGCCAGGCGGTACCAAACCGTCCGGAGCGCAGCTGGGGCCGTGCCTGCCCAGGAGGCAGCTCCCACCACAATACCTTGTCCCTCACTCACAGTGCCTAGAAATGTTTGCGAAGTTGTGACAGTTGCATTTCCAGGGTGCTTTTCACCAGTGGAGAATCCTGATCATTATGAGGAACTGGATTTTTTCCCCCGGTGGTTATCTTTTACTGTGTTATAAAACCCAGCTGGCGTGCTGTGTCCCAGCCCATGTCTCTGCCCGGCCAACGCAGCCCGCAGCGAGCACTCCTCGACCCGCCGGCTGGGGCACCCGGATCGCATCTCTAGCAACTGGGTAGAGGATGGGGGCTTTGCAGGGTCCCCTCGCTTTGGCGGATGTGGGGGACAGGGCTGTGACTGGCCTGCTCAGCTGTCAGTCCCAGAAGAAATAAGGAACACCTAGTAAGCAGGGAAGGCTTTAGGGACTAGAGGAGATGTCCGTCTGCCCGTCTTGTCTCGGTTTTCATACCATACCAGTCACCACAATGCCTTACTGTTGTAAGTCCTTCAGGGAGAAACCATTGGATGAGGAAACTACTCAAAGAGGCCCCGGGAAAGGGGATGCGAGGGTCGGCACAGCAAAACTGGAGGAGAGGAGCCTCTTGCTCAGTCTTCTGGTACAAGCTGGGAATCATCCACACATGTGGATGATCCTCCTGCTGTGGGGAGGCATGGTGGGGCAGCCGGCAGGATCGGCACAGGTGCAAGTGAGAGGTACTGGCCAATCCTGCTCCCGCCGGAGCTACAATACCCCACCAAAAGTGATGGCACGTGTCCCACCTCTGGTGCGGGTCGGGAACCTGCTGGGAAGGGAGCATGAGTCCATCCATCCCCAGACCGAAGCTGCCCTTGGTGTGTGTTGGGGGAATCCTTGCACCCACAGGGCAGGATTTGATCTGTGTGAGGCAGTGAAGGGAAGGGCTCTCCTGGGAATGCCAGTGTGGCTGAGCAAAAGCACAGTGCTGGGTGCTAATAGCCTCCAGCTTGGCTTTGAGTCCGCGCATCCTGCCGGGGCTGATTAGAGCAGCTGGGCTTGTCCACTTCACTGTTTTATTGCTTCCTCTCCGACCGGGAAGGTGGCGGGCTTAGATAATTACAGGCAGGATGCCAACACCTCTGGGGCTTCAGTCAGGGATGTCGACTCTCACAGGCTGTGAGTGGGAGGCAGCCCAGAGCTGGCGTATTTAACATCTTTGAGGGATCCCAGTCCATCCAGCACATTCCTGTGCTCCTCACTAATGGGGCAGGATCCATCAGGCTGCACAGAGTGCTCCTCGGGCTGCTGGGTTTGCAGACATCTGGTCACAGGAGCTTGTCGCCCGGCCTGGAGAAGTGGGATTGCTGGAGAGAGGATGGGGTGCTGTGCTGTGCTGAAGGTTGCTCACACTGGGAGAGGGTAGCTCTGGCCACCCAAGACCTCCTGTCCCGCCTGGCATCTCAAGGGTGGCTGTGCTGCTGTCTGGAGCCTGATAAGGGTTGGGCCAGCATGCTGGGACCTCCATGTCCCACCTGTGCCAGACCCTCGGGTGGCAAAGAAACCCGTGCTCAGCCATGGGTCTGGCTCTACCTGTGCCCAGGAGCATCCACTGCTTTCTTCTTGGGTCCCCACTGTTTCTCCATGTGGCTCCAGTACGTGTTCCGGTGCTCTCACGCTGCAGAACCACTGGGGCTCGGGTGCTCCCTGTGGCTGGCAGCCACGCTGCGTGGGGACACGGAGAGCTGAGGCGATGTGGCAGGGCAGTCTGTGGGACGGAGTGTGTGCGGAGATCATGGGGAAAGAGCAGGGTCCAGGTTTGGGAGCATGAGAGCGTGTTTGGGAGGGCATGGTGGAGACAGGAGAGAGTGAGGAAGATCCTCCTACCACCCAGACACAGTGAAGACATAGTGACCATGCCAGGGCCAGGCAGGCACTGACCACCCAACAGAACCATTACCGAAGGTCTCCGTAAGCTTTCCCAGGGTGTGGGACAGGAGATGTCTGCCTTGGCTTTAAATCACAGGTTCATGAGGGTCATTTTTGTGGCTTTTGTCTCCCGTGCAGGTAGTGAACACGTACACGCCGGGGAAGAAGATCTGGCTGGAAGGTGTTGGTGCAACCTCGTCCGGAGGCATGAACAACCTCTCCGATTCCTATGCGGCCGGGTTCCTGTGAGTTACACCGGCTCATTGGCGCCAGAGCACTGCCACCCCCGTGGGCTCGGGTGCTACAAAGCTGCTGCAGCCAGGAGAGGGCCAGTTCTGTGCCCAGAGGCCCCACCTGTATCCCCCTCAGTACTCCCCAGCAGCCTGGGAACTGTTATTTATTCCATAGCATCCCTATTATCCCTCCTTAGCTCAGCTTCCCTGTAGGTGACCCAGCGTCTGGCATACCCGGAGTGAGGATGTGCAAGCCGGGCACACCTGGGGTGGCTGCAGAGCGGGGAAGAGGTGTGCAGCCTTTCCAGGGCAGGGATGTGGGAGCTGGTTAATACCCAGCTCCCAGAACCACCTGAAGGCTTCAGTTTGGGTGCTGGCAGCAGGCTCCAGGGCGGGTGCGAGAGCGATGCCGTGTGCCGGAGCACGGCTGTGCCAGCAGGGCCAGGCAGTTCCCTGACTCTGGTCCCTCCATCCCCAGGTGGCTGAACACGCTGGGCTTGCTGGCCAGCCAGGGCATCGACGTGGTGGTGCGGCACTCCTTCCTTGACCACGGCCACAACCATCTGGTGGACCAGAACTTCAACCCCTTGCCGGTAGGTCTGCCCGGGTGACGTTGTGCTGGTGCTGGCTTCTCCCCACTCATTTGGGGGGGATTCTCTGCTTGAAAACGAATTTTTGCAGATCTGTTTCTTGCAGTATTAATGAGAGACGTTAGTTCGTGTCAACACGTTGGAAACAGATGGGAGAACGATACCTCTGTAGCTGAAACTTCATCTAGCGCCCAGGGTTGGTAGCATGGCAGGAAGGCTGGTGCCACCGAGGTGTGTCAGCGTGGACTGCGGAGTTGCAGGGAGGGAGGGAGGTGGCAGGGCCACCATGCAGGGCACACGGCAGGCAGCTGGATCACTAGTGGTGAGCTGGTCTGGGGGCAGCCAGGCTGGAGCCTCAGCACCTGACTTCAGATCTCTAGAAAGGGAGGTGAAGGGTATTTGAAGGTCATTCCTGGCTTCACTGGGAGCAGCAGTCCTCACCAGTGCCCCGCAGCATCCCTCACTCTTCAAAAAAGCCTGGGCAGGGGGAACTCCCAGCACACATGGTGCTGATAAAGAAACCATATGAAAAACCCTGTTAAAAGTAGCAGGTTTCCTTTTCCTTGGGGAGGAGGGGGCTAGTAAATGCACTGTCTTGTAAGCAGAGACCCTGGCAGAGCGGCTGGGCGCTCTGCATCTCCCCTGGAAGGGATTTATGGGTCCGTGACCCAGCAGACGCTGCCGGTGGGCTGGGGATCCATGTCGGAGAGGTACACAACCCTGCTGCTGCAAACCTGCCTTTGATGCTGTGCTGGGATCTCGGGGGGG
>NW_010258887.1:0-1784 GCF_000690775.1 Eurypyga helias
CAGCCTGAGAGCCACAGCCCGAGGGACAGAGTGATGCTAGTATGCCTGGAGATACTCACAACTCCTAGGAGATATTCAGAAGCCGGCTCAACATGGTTCTGGTCAAACAGCTCTAGGTGGCCCTACTTGAGCAGGAAGGTTGGACCAGGTGATCTCCAGAGGTGCCTTCCACCTTCAACCCCTCTCTGACGCTACGTTGAATGCCAGCTGGTATAATATTGCTAAAAACTCATCATGACATTGGCACACTTGTGTGAACAGTTTTCGGAAAATGAAGATAGCAAGAATCAACAAAGGATTTTGACCTTTAAGGATAAGAGAGACTATTACTTCACTTCTAATTTTCACCAGCATGAATTCACAGTAACTCTTCTGATGTCCATGGACTTGCACAGATATAAGAAGGGAATCTTGCCCAAGTCTCACAGTTCTGAAATGAGAATAGTTTTTAAAGGTCAGTCAAGCATAGTGATGCTAGAAACCCAGCTGCTGTAGAAGACTTCACTTGCAAGCCATGTCACATCATGCCTATTTACATTACTTGCAGAAGAATTTAACTGATTTTTTCCACATGGCACTTAATTTATAAGTTTTACAAGCCCAAGCACTTCAAAATGTATCTGAATGCAGCTGTTTTCACCATGGTCAGGTCTCTGAACAGAGCTCAGGCTTGGGGGATCACTGGCTTTTCTGCGAGTGAGTCGTGATTCACTGGGCAGCAGTGGATGCTGGGCCCTGGCCTCGCCTTTCTTACAGCATAGGAATTAGGATGGTAGGAGTAAACGTTTGCCTTCAGGTTAGAAATGTTACAATCCAGAGGATGATGACCTTTGAAATAGGGAGGCAATGTGTCTTTTATATACATTCCCAAATTTACTGTGGAATTTTATATAAATTCCCAAATTTACTCTCCCAAATAAATTCCCAAATTCACTTGTTTACGAAATACCTCCACGTAGTTCCCTGAGTTGGGCAACAGAAAAAACTTATTAAAATAGTGCACTGCAGGTTGAATCCACTTCTGGGGGGAGCACTGACATGGCTCAGAGCTTGTCGACAAGTTGCTCACATCCAAAACACCAGAGGGACCTCAGTCATCTTCACTACAGTTGCCATAGGAAGATTATTATGTGACACCTAAACCACACAGCTCTATGGGGAAAACCAGCTTACTGGTGATAGCCTACTGCCATTTTGGCTCACCAGTTGTGAGCTGAATGGAGCTTAGAAGCTACTTTCATCATTTTATCCTTTGCAGAGAGAAGGCTGCAGTGAGACGTAACTGAACCTCGGTACAATTCTTCACTCTGTTCTTGCCTTCATGGCCTTGGCAGGTAGGTAAACATGATATAAGCACGAGGAAAGCCAAGTAAAACCTGCAGCAAACTCCTCCTTGGCGAGGTACATGATGTGCCGCTTCGTTGCCCCTGCTGATGGGGAAGGATGCTCGGACCAGATGCCTAACGGCACAGGAGGCAGGAGAAAAGAGCCTGCGTTAGCCATGGCAGGTCTGCAGCTGGCTCTGGCCTGGGAAGGGTTAAACGCTTTGTGGTGAGGTGGGACAAACTTCACTTAAACTCGATTCTGCCGCCAGCCCGATTGTTTTGACACCTGCGCTATGTGAGGGATGGCATGGTCTCCTTTGTGGTGCATAATGGCACATCTTCATTATTGTTCTAATACTCTGAAAAAAAAAAATCCCTAATCTTTCTGTGGTGCCAGTGACTGTAACAATGCCGGGACGTTTTATTTTCCTCCTCGCTCTCTCTTTCCCCTCACCCGCT
>NW_010258887.1:1815-26680 GCF_000690775.1 Eurypyga helias
GTTGCCATAGCCACGATGGTGCAGTACTGCTGGTTCGGGGAAGTTTCTGTACTGTACCGCCCTGAGCTTATTGTTTAAATCTTTATTATTCAACTGTTCTGAAGATTTACATTTTTAATGGCTCATTTATGTAATCCCATAAATAAAGTAGCAGAAAAGCATCCCACACAAATGAGTGAATTGGGGTTTGAAAAAAGCTGCTGAAGCAGGTCACTCAGGGTCTCAGCTGCGGGGCCTTGATTGGTATCAGCGATATAGCCACTGTGGCAATGGACTTAAGACCACCCAGTCAGCCCCAAAATGGTGCATTACCAGGGAATAGTGGAATGGTGCTATAGTTCAATCTTCCCTATTTAGCAGGGAGCAGAGTTCTGCTGCAAAAACCATTTCAGCCTCAGACTCATTTACCTTATTGCTTTGACAGCTGCACCTCTCCGCAGTAAAGTTTAGATGATTAGCTTTTCCCTCCTAGCAGCTGATGGTGATAGGGTTTGTGTTTTGTTGGTGGTTTGCTTTTTTTTTTTATTGACCAGTATATTCCTGGGGGCTGATAAATTCCCTCTAAAGAGGCTGTGAATTCAAGCACCTGCCCAAAGAATTTGTTTTATAAACTGAGCGCTGAGATATGTTCTAACAATTCACTATTAAGCTTCTCCCCGGTGCTCCCCTCGCCCACTCCCTCTTCACAGCAAACTGTAAATCCTTTGAGCAGGGCGAGCGCGTTCGTAGCCGCAGACCTGCTAACCAAAGATGGGGAAGGTATTTTGTTTCCCCTTTCTCACCCTTCAAAGTCGATTTTTAGTTGCTGTTCCCAAGAGCAGCCACGCAGCCACTGCGCATCCCGGGGACTCTGCCTTGGGGCATCCACCGCATCTCCCAAAGGATCCCGCTCTCCAGGACAGGTACCAGCAGCCAGCCGTGTGCCCCATGCCTCGCACCCTTACACTACTCTGCTGAGTCAGCAGGAGAAACCCACATAATGCCCATCTTGTCCCTCTGGCACTGCCCTCGGTCAGTGCCGCCCAGGCGTGGCTTTGGCCCCGGCAGTGGCATCACCCCGGAGGGTGGGTGGCCGGGCTCAGCGCCGGCAGCTTGCCCGGGGCTGCTCTGCCTGAGGGACTGCAGACAGACAGACGTGAGCTGGAGGAGATCTCCTGCCCTGGTTTCTTATGACCACAGACATAGCTGGGGAGACCCTCTCCTCAGCATGAGCTCTCATCGACTGGGCAGCTTGGGGGCTCCACACTCAGGGGGGTGATGGCAAGATGGGGTAGCTGGGGCAGATGGACAAGGCGGTGCTGCCTGAGAAGGGGACGTAACACTGGCCATTCCTCCTCCTCACTCCTAAGAACTCCTCTGGGGACCCCCGTTGATGCAGCATGTTTGGGGAACAGTTTGCCCTCCTCTAAAATGGGAGGGGGACATCCCTGCAGCTGTAGAGGGAGAGCTTGGCGGCGGTACGAGCTGAGGCCCCGCGTGGTGAGCATCCGTCCTGGGAGCTGGCAGCGGCTCATCCCTACCAGTTCCCAGCTCCTGCAATGTGCTGACAGCTAACGATGGGCACCAGCCTGTCCCTGCCACAGGACACCCAGGCCAAGTCCCCATAGCACTGCTCCCACACACCTTCCCTTGTCCTGCAGAGTTGCAGGAGCACAGAGCTGCGGAGGCAGCTCCATCCACGCTCCCCAGCTCTTCCCAAGGCTGCCAGGACATGCGCCAGCCAAGGCACGGGCTGCCGGCCAGACAACAGCCGTGCCGAAACGATGCGACCCCTGCCCAGCACCCAAACGGCCATAGGTGTTCTGCTGTTAGCGAGACACGTCGCTGCTGCCTTCCCCACACACCAGTATCTTAAGCACAAAGAAACAACGCGCTTTCCCCTAATTAAAGCAAAGCAGCTCTTTAACGAGGTACGCCCGTGTGAAGCTCCACCAGCTGATAAACTGCAGCGGCCCACAGGCAAGGGGTGGCAGGACAATAGCCCTTCCTCAGTTTACCTGCTGGATCTCGTTCTGCCCGGCTGCGTGGAGCAGAGTCAAAGGAAGCTGCTCGGAGGCAGGGAGCAGGCAGCGAAACAAAGGCAGGGAGAATACCAGCCGGCCCAAAGGAACAGTGGGGAAGCTGGTAATTGGGCCCTGTGTGTTTGGCTTTCGTCAGGCTAGCAGGTTTGTTTTTCCCAGGCTGGAGCCTAGGCTGAAAGAGACACGAAATTATTAAAGACCTCAACCTAGAAAGGAGAAAAAAAGGAAGAAAAAGTTGGCAGAGGCGGCTGGAGGTGAATCTCGAGTAATGAGAGCATGGTGGGGGCTCTCTGCTCCTTCCCGAGGGTGGAGCGGCCTGGGAAATTATTTTCAACAGGCAAAGAAAAAAAAATTAGGTAAAATTCATTCCTGTGGGCTTTTATTGCTAGTTTAACTCCCTTTTCAGACAGCAGGGAGCCTACTGGTGGGATGCAATAGGTCCTGCTACAGAAAAGTTGAGTTATGTCTTCCTGGTCCCTTACTTGTTGCACGGATTCCTGCATGGATCTGAGCCCAGATGGGACTGGTTGGTGAGGCAGACTCCGAGCCACCCTCAGGAAGGGGTTCCCCCACGGTGGGGCTGATTTTCTGTCCTGTCACTAGGCAAACGTTGCAAGGAGCTGTACAGTGGCCTGCAGGTCTACAGAGCTTCTTGCAGGCAGAAAAGATGATGCAAGATCCTGCTGCTGGACAGGCAGTCGTGAGGGCTGGGAGAAGTGGTACCCAAACTGTGACCCCCAGGGAAATAATGGGAGAGGTAGGAGATGCTGTGGATCCCACACTAGCTTCCCTCCCCTTTATCCCTGCTAGCTGCTGGATGGAGACCGAGCTGGGCGCTTAGCTAGTGCAAACCAGCGCAGCTCTGCTGACTGATTCATAGGAGGTGAGGATTTACTTATCGACACGGTACGATCTGCTTTCCTCAGAGTCTATGCTTTCTCCCAGAGATTTATTCAATCAGAACAGTCTCAAGTGTTCGACACGAAGGTGGTCTTTGCAGATAGGCATGCCCTACGTAGCATCTTGTTGGGGTCCTCAGCGAGGGAGGAACAGGGATAGACCATAGGAAACTACCCACCTCCCCTTGAGGCATCCTCCAGCTCAGTAAATCAAGTTCAGGAGAGGAAGAAAGAGGTAACAGAATCAAACTCTTTTCTGGACAAAACATATTCTGTCTTCCAAGGACTTTGCAAGTCCCCTCTGTGTGGAGGGGTTCAGAGTCACCCGCCAGCACCAGCCAGAGGAGAATCAGAAATTCAACCAAAATGTCACAAAATCCCAGCAACACCTCTCCGGTGCTTCAGCAACAGAGTGGATTATGCTAAAACCAATAGTTTAATCTAGGGGTATGCTGTGGGCAAAATTGCACAAGTTTAGACATCCAGATGGACAACACACTATTTTGCTCACCTTCATAGAATCATAGAATTGTTTTGGTTGGGAAATACCTCGAAGATCGAGTCCAACTGTCAACCTAACACTGCCAAGTCTACCCTAAACCATGTCCCTAAGCACCACATCAGCTCATCTCTTAAACCCCCCCAGGGATGGTGACTCAACCACCTCCCTGGGCAGCCTGTTCCAATGCCTGACAACCCTTTCAGTGAAGAATTTTTTCCTAATATCCAATTTAAACCTCCCCTGGTGCAGCTCGAGGACATTTACTTTTGTCCTATTGTTTGTCACTTGGCAGAAGAGACCAACCCCCACCCCTCTGTGCCCTCCTTTCAGGTAGCTGTAGGGAGCGATCAGGTCTCCCCTGAGCCTCCTCTTCTCCAGGCTGAACACCGCCAGCTCCCTCAGCTGCTCCTCACAGGACTCGTGCTCCAGACCCTTCCCCAGCTCCGTTCCCTTCTCTGGACACGCTCCAGCACCTCAGTGTGTTTCTTGCAGTGAGGGACCCAAAACTGAACAAAGGATTCGAGGGGCAGCCTCACCACTGCCCAGTACAGGGGGACAATCACTGCCCCAGTCCTGCTGCCCACACCGTTCCTGATGCTGGCCAGGATGCTGTTGGCCTTCTTGGCCACCTGGGCACACTGCCGGCTCCTGTTCATCCACTGTCAACCAGCACCCCCAGGTCCTTTTCCCCCAGGGCAGCTTTCCAGCCCCTCGTCCCCCAGCCTGTAGCGTCGCAGGGGGTTGTTGTAACACAGGTGCAGGACCCGGCTCTTGGCCTCGTTGAACCTCAGACAGCTGGCCTCAGCCCATCGATCCAGCCTGGCCAGATCCCTCTGTAGAGTTTCCTTTTAGCTTTGCTATTACTCTGGTATCTGCTGATATGGGAGGGAGAGAAGACTGTATTTGAATATAACGCACAAAATTAAGACAAAGCAATAGCTCACACAGAGCCTTGGTTTTCTTCATGTGCTATACTCCTTTCTTAATATTCTCATTATTGAACTCAAACAATGGCTCATTACCAAGAACTGTCTGTCATTGCTGTTCCTGATGAATTAGCTGCTTTCTGGCATTTTTCTCTTCCTGAGACATTTTGAATGACTAGCGTTGTGCAAACTTTCCTTCCTCCTGGGACGTTTTAAAAGACACAGGCAGTTCCTCTCCAGGAAAAGCTGGAGAATTCAGAAGATACAGGGTGCCAAGCAGAATGCCCACCCACGTTTCCCAAAACCAGGCTTTGGTTGCATTTACACAATTGATACTAAGCTGCGTCTAACATGGCTCCTGCGGCACTTTGCGCAGTCTTTTCCCATTCCTGTCCGTGTGCCCCAGGAAAGCACAGATGGCCTGGCCGAGCCGGGCCGTGGGTTTCATGGCAAGAGGACCAGGATCATGCCTGGCTGGAGGTGAAGGGCACGCTCCTGTTAGGCGGGAGGGAGAAGTGAGACTGAACTAAGACTAGTCCAGCTGCCGATTGCCCAAGCGAACACCAGGCCACATTCCTGCATTCTCCCTTTCATACCATGGTCCTGTGTTCATGCTCCTCTTTCAGATCCTCCATGCCAAAACTGAACTCCAAGCTTTGAGCCCTGCAGTGACCAAGCTGCTCGAGCTGTGACCATGCAGGCACAAACCCAGAAGGACCTCCACAAGCTGAACTTTACCAAAAAGTCCAAACACACAACTTAAAAGGATCAATGATTAAGTAGCTACAGTATGTATTTTCATTATTCTAATTACCATACGTTTGTGACAAGCATCAGTCAGCTCTACCACGTTCCAGGGTTTGTGTCTTTAGCCTTAAACCTGACAAACGTTAAGGATCTTTGCCATCTCAGCACAGACCTGAGATGGGTCAGGACCGATGAGAGGGCAGGGGAGACTCTTACTGTGCTGTATCCATCACCCAAGGGAAGGAGGCTGAACCTGGTACAGTGAAGTAGCCACGGTTCCTCCCACACAAAACTGAACTGGTGCGGGTGGGAGGGAGGCAGAGAGCAGCAGGATTTCCTTTCTGCTCCCTAGCAAGAGCCTCTATGTGCTCTCTGGGGTTGTACTTTCAGACTTAGGGTCCAATTAAATCCCGTTACACAGGTTTTCTATTGCAGTATAGACAGCGTTTTCTCATCTAACCACTGAAGATACCATTGCCTTCACTTTCTGAAAAAAGGTTTGATTTTTGCCTTTGTGACTGTAGTATCATATCCTTATAACGCTCTTTTTGTGACCATGTCCCAGCCCGTGGCGACACTGAGATGGCAGAACATGAGCTGGTTTGTCATGCCATACTCCAGACTGCATTGGTACCTCACCGGTGATACAGAGTGCCTGAGGTTATCGACATGACAGAGTGATGCCATATCCACACAGCATCCCTACACATTTATGCTGGAATGTCCTACACCTCAAATCCCCATTTATAGAGAAGAAACTGAGCCCCGATTGTGCCCTGCTGACTGCCAAAGCCACGGTGGCCTTGGCTTGCCCACAGCCAAGCTCATGGCAGTGGTGGCTAGCAGGTCTGGAGGACACAGGGCTGAACAAGCCTGTGGGACCTTATCAAAGACGGCCACGCTGGGACGCTGATGGCCATCTGCAGAGCAGCCAAGAGGACAGAAAGTGGGTGAGAAACAGCCTACAGTGCTTATAACCATGCAAAAGCTATTCCTTCTGGTACAGACATGCCCTCTGCATCCCCTCTCCGGGGCACGAAGCCACCCCCCACACAACGCTTGCGCGACCGCAATAGAAAAGGCACAAGATGCTCTCAGAACTACGCAGGACTTGCACCGTTCCTCAGCCAATAAAGTATTTGGCTCAGCATGCCAGTTGTAACACAAAGCTCATCATTCTTGGTAGCAGTGAATATTGTATGAACGGCAATTTTGTGTAAAAATAGCATGTTCTTCTTGCTTTCCTTCAGAAGCAAAGGTTTTTGTTGTATACAGATGGAGATTCAGTGCTTCGCAGTTCAATATGGATGCAGCCATCTAGAAGCATTTTATAAAGTGGTGGGGCAACGGCCTGAGAGTTCCTAAAACGGTATTTGGTAAATTTAGAGCCTAAGCAGTACCGAAACAATGTAAAATAAATAAGGAATGTACATCCACAGTGTTCCTTTGGTGTGTTGAGAGGCTGCTAAATATTTGGAGTAAAAGTATTTGAGGTTTTTTTTTTGTCTTAAGACTATTGTATCTGGAAATGAGGGTGTGAATACATAGAGTTTGCAAAATTTTTAAACCTTTTTGTTTCTTTATTGGAGCTATGCCCTCTTTTAACACTTACTCGTGACTATTTCCTATTGACAGTCACTAAAACAAGGAACGTGTATTAGTGCAGACGGGACTTTCATTCATAGAGGGGGAGCTACAACAGGATTATTTGCAAGTGCAAAGATCACTCACATGAATAAAGATTTGGTGGCTCTGTGACTCTGCTGATAAAACAAATAAAATCCTTTTCCAAACACAATCCAAATATGTTTTTTTGCTACTTATCCAAGCAAGTCTACTTCTGTGTTGTTCCAGTTTAATTAACTGAAAACACACAATTATTAATGAGAGCTCCGATAGGGCAGGAGAGGAAACACGCTTCTCGGTGATCAACTTGCAGCTACAACACAAAAACCAGTTCTGTTTGTGCAGGAAAAGCAACCCCCTCCTGCTACATTATTCCATTGATCTACAAACATTTACATCTCCTTTGTTAACTCGTTTGCTGTAGAAATTTCATAATCACTAAAGGAACGCTCTCACTACCGCACCTCAATAAACTTCTCTAAGCTTGGATCAGCCCAAAAACCAGGGTTCATTTTGGCCTCTAAGTCGTGTCATACATCAAACCTGTTGGGCTTTTCTTGGACATTCCCAATTCATTGTAAATAATTCCAACCGGATTTACAAAAGAAAAGAGGCTGTACCATGAACGTAAGAACCGCACGTTGCTATACACCTCACAGTCAAAACTAATGAAGTATTTCACAAAGCCCAATCATAAAGTGTTTTCTCCTCCTCTTGCACATTGTTGTATGAGCTACATTCAGTATCAGGTTGATGAAAATGAGCATTTTTAGAGGATTTCTATCCAACATAATAATAAAGTCTAATTAACACATTCTTGTGGCTGTGGCAAGAGAACAGCCTCACCTGAATAAACTGTTCATTGTGCTCTGTACAATGGGCACTGAAACTGAACAAACACAACATTAGTAGCTCACAGATAAACATGAAACCTTTAAGTATCGCTGCAGCAACTTTAACGTAAGGTACATCCTCCTCCCACGTGAGTAACTAGGTTGCAACGCACTGCTAGGGGAAGCCGACACCAATAACGTGCTCTTGTGAGACCCCACCTGGAGTTCTGCGTCCAGCTGTGGCGCCCACAACATCAGAAGGATATAGACCAGTTGGAGCGAGTCCAGCGAAGGCCACGAAGATGCTCAGAGGGCTGGAGCACCTCTGCTATGGGGACAGGCTGAGCGAGTTGGGCTTGTTCCGCCTGGAGAAGAGAAGGCTCCGGGGAGACCTTATAGCACCTTCCAGTACCTGAAGAGCCTACAAGGAAGCTGGGGGCGACTTTTTACAAGGGCCTGTAGTGACAGGACAAGGGGTAACGGGGTTAAATTGAAAGTGGGGAGGTTTAGATTAGATACCAGGAAGAAGTCCTTCCTGGAGAGGGTGATGAGGCACTGGCACAGGTTGCCCAGAGAAGCTGTGGATGCCCCATCCCTGGAAGTGTTCAAGGCCAGGCTGGATGAGGCTTTGAGCAACCTGGTCTAGTGGAAGGTGTCCCTGCCCATGGCAGGGGGGTTGGAACTAGATGGTCTTTAAGGTCCCTTCCAACCCAAACCATGCTGTGATTCTATGATTCTATTTATTTATGTATGGGTTTATTTTAAGGACTAGACACTTTTATGAGTAACAAGTATCCAGAGTTACTGCTGTTAATAACCCATTTCAGAAAGTCATGTTTGGCTTTTAAGTTTCGGGGTTTGAATCCTACCCTTAAGATGCCCTGTGAAAGTGATGCTGATGCCACACAACACGAGCATCTGCAGACACAATACAAACGTGGCTTTACCCACCAGTTTTTGATTCAAGAAGATTTGCCTGAAGAACAGTTAACGAGCAGCAGAGTTTTTTGGTTTTACTATATACATTTACAAAAGACAGCACTAAAATATGGAATCAGCCAATGAAGTAACTCACATGTGTTCTGTAAGTCAGAAAAACGTGAAATTAGATCCAAACCTGCCACCACTGACGAAGACAAGATTTTCTCCAGCTATCTGGTTTAGGTCACGTCAGATCCTGTAGCTGAGCATTTCCAGTATGGAAGCGTGCTCTATCAACAATCCAGGCTAATTTTGAAAGCATACTCTAACCACTCTCCCTACCTGAAAGCCCGGCTTACATTAATGTAGAGTCAACAGCAGCTCTTATCCACAAAGGGAGTTTGAAAGCCTGGGTGTGGAAAGCTCTCCGTACGCCGTATTATCCCTGCAAGCCAGACCAGCAAGAATACATGGGGATTAGTCCTGTGGAACATCTCCAGTCCCAATCCAGGCCAACGGCGAGATGAATTCTCTGCTGCAAAGCCACATCTGTCCAGCACTGTCACTGCAGCAGAGCCTGGCTGGTATTATTGGTGCTGATCCTTCCAAAAAGGATTATTAAGGGGAACACAACCGGTATCCAGCAAAAATAAGGACTGGAAACAACATCCGTTTTGTTTAAACCAAAGGTAGTCCTCCATTCTCCAAAGATACTACTTTTTCCCTTGATCCCACTTTAAATCGTTGGCAATTTTCTGAAAGGCTGGGACTTCTGTCATAGTGCTATGGTTCCTGCAGGGAAATAGGGAAACTATCCACAACTCCTCAGCGGAAATGTAGAAGTATCCCCCTATGTTGGGTACGCTGACCCTGGCAGTCTCCGGTGGCCCTAACGCTAGCATAACTACCTTCCCCTTACTCGGAAGAGTAATTTGGCATCAAAATTCAGCCACAGCAGCTCTCCACTTCCATCTCCCCATCTCCTAGCGAACGGTATCTTTCCAAGACAGAGGAAAGTATAGCAAGGCAACGTATAGATAAAGCCTATAGGTGGCACTCTTGCCCTGACACAACACTGCAAGACCCGAAGCCGTGGCTCTCCTGTCCCTTAGGGGGACAGGGGCCCGTTTCAGTTAAGAAACCCATTAAAAGCCTTAATTCCACAAAGCACTTCCAATGAACATTTTCGACTTTATTGTCAACACACTTAAAAACGGAACCTTACGTTCAAAACGGTTCTTTTGGGGAATGCTAAAATACAAAATATTTCACGCAGAAGTTGTAACGCAAAACAGAAGTGAGACGCAGAACAGGCCGATGTGTGCACGCGCCCCAAGTCACAAGTTTAAGAACTGTACCACTACAGAACTGTCACACAAGTTCGGGGAGTGAGCATTTGAATGTTTTTAAGTATCACCTCTGCATTTCTAGTATTACACACTTACTTGGGAACTGTGTAGCAGTGGACAGAGAATATGTCAATTCTGCCTTTGTTTGGGAAGCGCCACGACAAAAGACTGTTCAAACTATTTCCTTACAGAGAGACGTCTAAAGAGAGACAATTATTGCAGTTATGGCTTTCTAGGGGTGACACTTATTATCTATGAGAGGTTGGTGAATATACAATAACAAGCTAGATCAGTATTTCCTGGTAGTTCCTCCTGGAAAGCAAACCCAGCCTCTCTCATTTAAAATTTATTCTTTTTATACTAAAGAAAACAAACTCTTACGTTCTATACAAAATGCATGTGCTTGGCCAGGCACTGACCAGCTTTCCCTTCTAGATTCTGTAAAACTAAACTAACCCAAACATGCAAAACTTCTTTTATTGGTTAGCAGCAAAGAAGTTCTGCCAACTTTACACAATAAATAGATTTCTGCTTAATTTAAATTTATTTTCAAGAGTGACATGACTAAACGAGTTGTATCGGACAGTGACACATGTATCACGCTCCCTCACCAAGAACCTAAGCTTAGTCAGAAAGGGAAAAGGAATGTCTGTTCTAAAGCAACTGTAAGATTTATGCTGCACCTTCCTTTTCTCTTAAAGGTCCCGAAGAAACGTTTTCTAAAGCTACCTCAAGGTTACTTCTCACACAAGCAACTCGGTTCAAAATTCAATTTTGAACAGCATCTTTTCCTGATAAACAGAGACAACCCTGCAGGTCCGGTGCTTAATGACACTCCTGGCTTGTAACAACACATATTCACCACTCTTCTCTCCTCATCGTTTGCTGGATCGCTTTTCATGCTTCTCCTTTGTGTGCTGGTTCCTGCTTCGGTGCCTTGGAGGAGAGTAACTCACTCTCCTTCTGGACTGAAAGCTGGGTGTGTATGGGTGAATTCGGTGTTTCTTTGGTTTTTCTTCTTTTCTGCTTTTGTTTGGCTCAGGCTCTTTACTGTCTTCTTTTTGCTCATGTTCTTGGTCTTGTTCCTTTTGAGATGGTAACGTGTTTTTGATGGTATTAATAAGAAATCTTTTATTTGTACCAGCAAGAGGACATTTCAACCTGTAAAGACATTTAAAAGTGATCAAAAGACAAGATAAAAAACATCCAGAAACAAGTCTCAGATTGTAACTTAAATAATTTTAAGACAGGTTTGTGCTTTTGGCTTTCCTTGCATGCCACCTAGTGTAAACTCTCAGTACAGAAAGATATGCTCAAGGTTGTCTCCATTCTCCTTTTAATCTTACTCTTTGTAGGATGGAAATTATTCTAGCTAAACAGAGAGAAGATCCACGTGATTTTCAAAAGGAAAAGCAGAGGATGACAATACATTTTAAGATTGACGGTGCTTTACTGAGATATTCAGGAGTCAAATACTCTAAATCAAATCAGAATGGTTTACGGCACCATAATCTACTGAAGTCAGCATTATTTAATGAACTGAGATATTTAGAAAGTAAAAGATACATTTGCATAAAGAACCCAAACAGCTGTGGCAATAAAATATGTACACAAGACATACCAACTTCAACTTTTACCTGGGAACCACTAAACAAAATGTTTTACTTCTTTGCTTAAACAGAATGGATACTTATCCAACTCTTTTCCATGGTTTATGACTTTCTCCTCTTGCAGCTTAATGCATTTGCACATGATTTGCAATAAATGCCATATCCTGTTATCCCCCTCTACTCTGCTTGTGAGGTCCCACCTGCAGTTCCGTCTCCAGCTGTGGAGCCCACAACATCAGAAGGATATCGACTGGTTGGAGTGAGTCCAGAGGAGGCCACGAAGATGCTCAGAGGGCTGGAGCACCTCTGCTATGGGGACAGGCTGAGAGAGTTGGGCTTGTTCAGCCTGGAGAAGAGAAGGCTCCGGGGAGACCTTATAGCCCCTTCCAGTACCTGAAGGGGCTACAACGAAGCTGGGGGGGACTTTTTACAAGGGCCTGTAGTGACAGGACAAGGGGTAACGGGTTTAAATTGAAAGTGGGGAGGTTTAGATTGGACATCAGGAAGAAGTTCTTCCCAGAGAGGGTGGGGAGGCACTGGAACAGGTTGCCCAGAGAAGCTGTGGATGGCCCATCCCTGGAAGTGTTCAAGGCCAGGCTGGATGAGGCTTTGAGCAACCTGGTCTAGTGGAAGGTGTCCCTGCCCATGGCAGGGGGGTTGGGACTAGATGATCTTTAAGGTCTCTTCCAACCCAAACCATTCTGTGATTGTATGATTAATCTGCTAGTTTTAGTAAACAAGTACATTTCATTTATCTGGCTGGTACCAGCTGTACGCTACTTATTCCCCATTTATCATCCCTTAAAGGATGGAATGGGACAAAAATTTTTGAATATATTCATGCAGTAAGCATTAATCACTCTGGAGACTTTGCTTCTAGAGCAGTCACTGTGGTGTTTGTCTTCATGCCAATGGAGATGTTTTGGGACTACCCTACAAGAGCAGAGCTGTTGGAGATCAGTGCCACTGAATCAACTATTGACTCAATGGATCCAAACACCACAACGTTAACATCATCTGTTCTACTGGAATATTTTGTGTAAGTGCAGAAACTATACCCTGACCATTTGAAACCTTTACACCTCTGAATAATCACCGTATCAAAACAACAAGAAAATTGTAATCAAGACTAGGTCTGAGTATTTAGCATACTTCATGACTTTTAACTGCATGTGGCATTTACCACAGAGTTTGCTACAGGTCTGCCTGCTAAGCTTTACTGATTGGTTTTGTCCTCAATGAGCTTATGAGAGACGTTTTAGAAGCATACATCGAACAGCCACACTGTTTTATTTCTGCTAGGTATTTCCTGACACATTTCTACAGCCTAACTAGCTGCAGTTTTCTACACTTTCTGCATATAAACCTACATTGTTTTATTCAAATCCTGGTTAAAATAAAGTCTAGATCTGTATCTAGTATAGATGTTTTGTAAATTACACAGACAGTATTCATCCATTGACTCTATTACTGAGTAAAAATACAAGGGCAACATACATCAGTAGAATAGTGTTTCTACTTCAAGCTGCACAGTGCTTGATGTGCCATGGCACAGGTTACACCCAGGGCATAACATAAACCAGCCAACATTTAAGCCCTCTGCATGTCTTACACCAGCATTAAACTCCTGTACCTCAACATTTCCTATCAAGGAGGGCAGCTTTCCCTAGGCTGCATCTGGGAAAAAGCTACTTCACATTCATCCCCTTTCTCTTGCTTTTTCTTAAAAGCTAATGCATTGATTAAGCACTAATATATACAGCACCAGAATGAGACAATGTGCCCTAAATAAATTCACCTTGCCAAAGTATTTATTTCTTTCTGGCACAATGAGTGCTGCCTGAGCGATACTAAGAATGAAAACTGATGAGACATGCAGGGCTCCAGAGTCAGCTAAGAGATGCCATTAGTTCACCATCATACAGTGCTAAAGGTGAGCCTCCAGGCTTGCACGGAGGATTAAGTCACGGCACTGAAGGGAAACATCGTTCCTCAGTTTTACTGACCTCAGACTTCGAGAAAGCAAATTCTGCCTTTAAGTCTTAAAGGAAATGAGATGTATGGCACAACTTATATTACACATGCACACACAATTTTTACATATAACCATGGTATATATGGAACTGCGAAGATTAAAAGCGAACCCTATTAATCCACTGATATCTTTGAGAGCATTTCTAACGGGTGAGAAAATTGTAGAATGCTTTGACAGTCGACCTCCCCAAAGACAGGCCTTCGGCTTGCTGAGGTCTGACCCCGCAGCGCTCAGTTCAGTGACAGCTTTGCCCTCCATGTAAGCTCAGAAGGGCTGGGAGGCAAGCTCAGCCTCTGCAAGGTGTAATGCAACACTGCTGAGGAGCGAACGGTGCCACAGAACACATTTTAAAAGCTTTTCTTTAAAAAAAAAAAAAATAAAAGACATGTTAAAAGAGCATTAAAATTCTGAACTGAAGCGTGCCTGAAGCAGGGCTGCAGGCAGGACCAAAGCAAGCACGCAACCTGCAATTCTAGAGCAGCCTTGTCTACAAAACAGACTCCAGCTCTGTGGCAATGTATTCACCGAATGTAAGGGTTCACTCTTGGCTTGGCATGTTCCAGCACGCTAAACCAAGCTATTCTTACCCACAGAACCTCCTCCCCTCCACAGACAAGTCCCACACACCCCATAAACCCTCCACTATGCAATGACAAAGCGTCAACGTAGCATTTTGAACAAGAAAAAAATATTAAAGCCATTATTGCAAACATAGGTGAAATCTTAACTCAAGTTCTGACACTTTAAGCCAACTTCTGTGCAATAACACAGGAATTCCAGCCAACGCCTGTCATCAAGTGCAGCAGTGCAGTTCAGCACAGAAGCGTACCATGTAGATTATTAGCAGTAAAACACACTGACACCAAATAGGACACAGGAGTACAGTGTCATGCGCCACAGCCTCTTCTCTGCTGAGTAACTGGACGTATCAAACAGGCTTGGCACAGTCAGCCTTGGCACGCAGCGTAAATCAGACCTTTCCAGGAAACAGAGTCCATTATGCATGAACTTATACTTCTATCTCTTCCAAACTGCCATGGAAAACACAGTATTTAACAGAAGAGTGACTGAAGACAAAAAAAAAGCAGCTAGAAGTTGTTTTGCCAAACCAACTGATCTAGGCTGTTATCCTTTCATAGGGGATCTCACAAAAGAGGATGCCTGAGAGGACACTGCAAGCTTTTATGTATGCTCTTGGCAGCCAGCTACAGCTGGCAGGGCTTTGGATGGGAACCTGTGCTCTGATAACAAGATTTTAACATATTTATTTTGCAACCTCTGTCTGTACCCTGCCCTGTTCCTCCTCCTCTTCACATTCAAATGAATGATCTAGTGGAATCACATTGCAGCGTTCCTGCACAGTCATGCAACACCCTTTCAAAGACAAGACGCAATACAGCATTTTGCACTTGTGCTCTCAAACCCTTTGGCCTCATCTCCATTATTTTGTGTTCTGCAGTACTTCTAACAGACTTGGTACTGACAGGAAGCTATCTAGAGGAATGAAAGCAATTTTAGGATTGCTTTACAAGATATAGGGTTAAAAATTATTTAATGCTTCTAATATTTATCTTCTTTTTGCAATCTCACCTGCTCTTACAATGCAGAGCTGAACAAACCACTACAAAAGACCCTGTTTTCTGTATCTTAATTTAGGTATTTTAGTAAGCAGAGAAGATTATGTTCAGTTCAGTCTTAGCTCACTTGCTACCAACAGCTTTGAAGACCAGACCTATACATTGGAGGAAAAAAAAGAAAAGCCTCTAGAACGTGTCCACATAGTAACTTGTGTGGCATTTTAACTACCTTTCTCAATTAAAGCAGAACAAACCCTTAAAATGGAACCTAACTCCACTGCTCTAAGAAGCTTATAAATTATGTACATAGGGCTGACAAAATCACTTCAGGAAAGCTGAGCTTTACCTTGATTTTACTGAATCTGATTCAGATGTTCTTACACTATTCATCCACAACTTCCCATCCTGGATCCAGCTGGCCCTTCCAGTGGCAGCTTTCAAACAATTGGCATGAGGTCTTTTCTCATCGCAGAACTTCCACTGTCACTGCAGCATCACTGAGATTTAGCCACAGATTCTGCTCTATTTTGCTCAATAAATCTTGCTTAATTAAAAAAAAAAATTTTTTTTTGCTTCATCTTCCAGGATTAAGGCATCTTCAGAAAATGATCCTTCCTTCCCCTTCTCTGACATGTTGTCATAGCTCCACTAATGCTTGAACCAGATACATCGGCAGCAGGATCTATGGCATATGGTACCGTAAGCGTAGGAGACTCCCAACAAGAATCACTATGGCCAGAGTACATACAAAGTGAACACTGCAGGAACTAGAAATACTGCAGTCCCGAAGCCAAGAATCTTGAGGACGTCCGAAGAACAAGTCAATATTCAAGAGCCAATAATGTGAGAACCACAAATACCCAGTATTTCTTGGATTAATTTGCCATGGACCTAGATACTGCCAATCAGTCCCGAGAGCAGAGAGTCCCACGAGTTAGGACTCTCAACCAACTAAGAGCTCATGCAGCCCCCTGGCAATACTGACAGTTGCTCCACATCCAGAGAGTCTCAGAGAATTTCCCTCCTGCATAAGCTCCTGCCTGGTATCACCGCCAACCTCCCTGTTTAGGACAAGCCTTTTTTCCATAAGCATCTAACCCCTACGGTTGCAGCACCTATCCATTTCATCCACAGCAAACTTGTAAGGCTGTAACTTTGGCAGAAAATCCCCAAACTGGAAGAAATACTAGCAACATTGTCCCATATTTCAAGGCTGATCCTTTGTAACAGGGATTGTGGGATAAAGGATGACTGCTTGATACACTTTTTCCTGTACCTGTCAGCTATGCTAGCTGGGATCCTTGCAACTTAGGCTCAAACAGCAACTGTCCATCTCAGACCAAGAGACAGTGAAAAGTTAGGTAGGGGTGCTTGGGGACCTTCTTCAAGCAGTGCACTTGAGCTATGGAGAACTAATCACTCTGGATAGTAACACAGCAGTAGCTTGAATCTGAAAGCAGTCCCAGAACTGTGTTCAGAGGCTTGCTGGCTAAGGTTCTGATGCCATCAACACCCACCAGAAGACACTACTCCTTTGTAATAGTATGTACAATACAGTTCCCCAGGAATGACGCCTCCCCGCACACCTCCCTTTAACCAATTCCTTTCAAATGCCACTGACTCCAGAAATGTATTTCCTGGTATCCAACAGCTGCTGGAGATCAACATAAACTGGAATCAGCCAAGTATGAGAAGTAGCAGCCTCTGCTTCTCCTTACCCAAGGACAGATGGCAGAACAAATCTTTTCTTCATAGGCCGAGTTGCTTCAACTATCCAGTGCCAATGCAGGATTGATGGCCTTATACTAGATGTCTCCAGGGTTTGTGCATCTCTCCTCCAGGACTCCTCTGACCAAGGGCTGAGGAAATCCCAGAAGTCCTCATGAAACATACCTGTAAGCATTTTGAGTTTGGCAAGGAAGGAAGGTTTTGCGTTTTACCTGTTAAGACTGTGCTTTTAGACAAGTTGGTGATGACCTTTGTCCCTTTGCTTCTATGGGTTATGCTTCCCTGGATTTGGTCTACTAACACACGTTTTCATGAACTAACTTTTCTGCTCATTGCACTTGACATCCACAAAGCTCAGGGCAGCCGTTGCCTTCCTCTCAGTAGTTCACAGTTACAAGGTTACATGTCAGTCCCAGATCTAATCTCTGAAGCCCTGCAGGATTTACCGTAACATCAGATACATCTGATTGTACTTTGCTGGACTGTGATAATCGTCTGAGCACAGTTAAGTTTCCTTCCAAACACCTTAGTGGTTATCTCATCTCCCACATACATATGCAATACCTAGTTGTTGGGCCAGTTCAGAAGGATCAGAACAACACAAAGGGACACACAAGATATGAAAGGGAAGAGAGCAGTGGCAGCTTGTTCTGTCTGATGCACTTGCAGAACTTGACACCAAAGACATACAGGGAGAGTGCTGTAGGGTGTCTGCCTACAAGAGGCTTTATACCTTCCTTACAGTCACACACACCAGCTGTACACTAGTCTGTGTAGCAGCTCTACGATGGCATATTTGTGACAAACAGGATTACTACCAGTCTCTCCAAGGATAAACTCAGAGAGGGAAAAATCCCTGGAGAAGAGTCATATACAAAAAAAAAAATCATCTCTGAGTGCAGGATATGCTGAGCTGTAGACTACCCAAAGCTGGCAAAGTACCTTGAGGTGGTACAGCTACTTTCTTGTACTTTTCTTCCTCTGTTTCCTCGGCAATGGCTATCGGCCACTGATATCACAGGACACTGCAGAGACGGATCCTTGGTTTGACCCAATATAGCTATTCTCAAGTTCCTCTGCTGCTGAAAGGACCCTTACCTCAACAGTTTCAGTTCAGGATATCACCCTACGTCAACAGTCTTCCCCTGCCTGAAGCCTTCTTGACAATCCCCTTCTCCTCCTTCACCTCTAACACGACCTGGAGCTAGCCAGCCACTACTTATTTCACTCCAGTGGAATGTGCAGCTGTTCTGAACAATAGGTCACTCTTGGCTATCCCCTTCTCTGGCAGGTCTTGGGCATCAGGTGTTAGCCAACTGCATGTTACCCCGAGCTGACCACCATCCAGCTGAGCAGGACCACTACTCTCTGCAGACAAGGGATAAGAGACAGCCAGAGCCAGGAGCAGAAGCCTGTGAACACTCCTGGCAGGTATTCCAGGCTGCACAAGCAGCAGCGAAGTTGCACACGGACACCTGGTTACCTCCCAACAGAAACCTTAAGTCCCACACCGGGAATTAACTTGCAAATTCACAGTAACTGGATGCATGCAACACTTCACAGTGCTAGTTATCTGCACTGGTTTACCTGGCCATTTGGCAAGGCTGACAGGTAAAAGTCTGTATCAGTACAGCTATAACAACACTAGGGGATTAAACCAATTTAACTGTTTTAACATAAAGGGTTTAAACTGCATGCCTAGCGGAAATACTGGGTAAAATATAAGAAAAAAACCCACCCCCAAACTTGTTTAGAAAATATGAAGGATTAACTTTTTTCAGCCTAATCTCTTCACAGCTACTAAAACAAACCTATCCAAGAAAACAGCTGAGAAGTTCATTAACAGCACAGGCTTATCTTTTACTCCTGTTGGTGGAGGAAGCCAAGCCTTATCCACAAATGAGTTTACCGCAGTCAGCTGATGCACTACCTCTGCGAACATCCCTAGATCAGAGAGCTTACCAATGCCATATACATTATTTTAAGGTGAATAACTCTTCTCAGCACGTTATTACTTCTTTGATTACAATTACATCCATTACATTCCATGAAAATCTAGGTGTAAAAACTGAAATACGGCATTGATGAATTAATCCTGTATTTCAGTTAATATTTAAATACTGATTCTTTTCCCACTTGCTATACAAATTAGCCCCTGGGTTTTAGGTTTTTTTGGGGTTTTTTTAGTATTAAAAGTACCTCCTTCCAAAATTGGATTATCTTTTGGGTTCATTTTTGGGTGCAATTTACATATGGATTCTCTACTAGAAGATTCTTTCTTATCTGTATTGTTTTAAGGGTTTAGGTTTCTTTGTCAGGCTATGAATTCTTTTAACTTAATCAGAATCTAATCCCATTAACACGTGGCCAGTATGTAAGTACCATCACACTGAAGCTATATGGTATTTTAAAAAGACTCACGAGGTTCCAATCCAAACTTTGCAATTCCATCTATTATTAGGAAATGCTATTACAGAAGATACTCCCAGCTTTCCAATGGCTTTGACTTCACCACATTTAGTCAAGCAATTTCATGCAGGTAGAATTTACTTCCAACTTTTTTTCTTATCTGGACTCAAATTTTTGCCCAGACAAATTAATACCTGGATGAAGTCAAATTGTTTTAACATGAAGCAAATTAAAAGGTAGAGACTTCTGTCACACATTAAATGTAAAATTCATTTTGGCATCAGTCATAGCATTCATTTCCTATTGGCACAACTTACCAACCCATAGCTCCCATTGTTTCAGCTCTGGTTCTCCCACGTTTTGCCTCTTTAAGTAACTCTTCCACAGCTTTCCTAAATATAAGGAAAAGAAAAAAGTTACTGCTTGAGGAACACAAGAACTTGCCACTTTATGCACTTATGTAAACAAAGCAGAGAGCTTCTTTACTGTAATGAATCAAGCAATAAAGAGGCTACCAAAATCACCTTGACTTTCTTATGAAGACAATTCAGATTCCTATGCACCAAGATTAAAAGACACCTTTTAACATGTTATAAAAGCAATTAATGTTGT
Organism: Eurypyga helias; assembly: GCF_000690775.1. Lineage (NCBI taxonomy): Eukaryota > Metazoa > Chordata > Aves > Eurypygiformes > Eurypygidae > Eurypyga > Eurypyga helias. The sequence continues at coordinate 21,611 of NW_010258887.1, forward strand.
TGTAAATGAAGAGTAAAAATAAAGCGTGCAAGACTATTTTGACAAAGTGTACTACACTGAATAGCACAGCCCCTCTCACTCCACCTTGGGAATGCTCTTCCCTGCAGTCACTTCACTTAGGTTCTTCCTGAAGTCTTTCAACCACAGCAGCCCTACTTTGAGCACAGTTAAATACCACCAGTAAAATAGCAAGCAGTCAGATGACAATAAAATCACTACAACTGTCAGCTGTCAAACTGCAACAGCTTTGTGTAACAGCAGAAGAAAAGCGCTTATTTTTGTGCTTGTGATCCCCCACCATCCAAAATGACCAACTTAACATCATCAGCATCTTCTAGAACAAACTGGCCAGAACAACACTAAAGCAATTAAATAACTATGCTCACATAAAAAGTCATTGGAGAGTGTAAATTATGCAAGTTGTAGATACCTCCTGCAATGCCAGTCTTTCAGTTCTTTTTACAAATTAATTTCAAATAGGACTACAGTACATGGTTGAAGTTAATGGGAAAAACAATGAAGACGTTATGTGAGCCATTTATTATATAAATGGTGTGCATAAACTAACAATTTGGTTAGCTGTAAGCAACTATGCATGTCAACTAAAAATAACTGCAAGATAGAAAATAAAAATTATGCACCTGGTCATAATACACAGTACACGAAGCTAAGCATTAACAACACTGACATGGGTAAGGCTGAAGGCAGGAGGTAACAAAGAGAGTATTTACTAATTAGCTCTGTCAGCTACAACGTGCCAGAATGGCTGCTGGCATTTGGACTACATGAGCAACACAAGCATCACCTCAATTGTGCAAGTGTGTGTGTAGACTGTGCAAAAAAGGTAACTGCCAACCGACTTCAACTCAAACGTCAAGGAAGCCATGTCTCCACAGGTTATGGTATTATCAGCACAGCAGGACTGTGGTGCTTTGCCACAGATTAAAAAAAAAAAAAAAAAGCCCAAGCACCAATTTTGTTGTCAAGCCAAAACCAAGAATTGAGACGTCAAGAGTCACCATCTAAGAGCAGAAGCAGGTCTGAGAAGAAAAGCATGTAAATTATATGGCAGGTCCATGTGAAGATCTCACAAGTTAATGTTGGGCTCTAAACATCCAACAGAGTGGTTTATTACTACTTAAGTTATTAAAGTGTACATAGAAAACACAAGAGGTCTTAGCTTTAAATGCGTACACTGCATGTGCATAACAGGAAATGAAAATAAGCAGGACAGTAGCTGATGAAAAAATGTTATGCAGCTACACTGCAGCCTTCATCTTTCAGCCCAGATCTCCTTCAGTTTGTTACAGTCTGCACATAAGTCTTTATCAGCTCCTTTCACATCTGTGACTGTGGATATTCTTCAGTCATTAGGATAGGCAGGTGAGCATTTTATAAACACAGACACACTTTTTCTTCTGTCTGTGTTACTTCTGGGCATGTTTTGGTTTTCCTGGGCAAAAGAAAACAAATTGGTGATAAATGAGTACAAGTGTAACGTACACCAAGGTGTACCTACTCTTTCCACAGTTACTCTGCAGTTCTGCTTGAATATAGTTTTCATATTTTGTAGTTAGAACCAGCTATCATGGAACAACTTCCTCACGTGATAGTAATTTCCAGCAAGCAGTATTTTTGCTAAAGATTCCCAAACAAGCCTCCAGAAGCAGCCACAAGTTCTCAAACAACATACAAATAAACCTTGATCAACTTACAGATATAATTCCTTTATTCCAAGGGGAAACCATTCCATCCAGCAAAAGCTGAGATCCGTGCCAGACAGACTTGCAAATACTGACTGGTCACGACTTGTTCCTTGGAGAGTCTGCATCTGAACGGCTTTGCAAAGGAAAGCGCCAAGGCCTCCACAGAAACAACAGCAGAGAATCGCACCCAAAATTCATAGAATCACGGAACGGTTTGGGTGGGAAGGGACCTTAAAGACCATCTAGTTCCACCCCCCCTGCCATGGGCAGGGACACCTTCCACTAGACCAGGTTGCTCAAAGCCTCATCCAGCCTGGCCTTGAACACTTCCAGGGATGGGGCACCCACAGATTCTCTGGGCAACCTGTGCCAGTGCCTCACCACCATCTCTGTGAACAATTTCTTCCTCATGTCCAATATAAATCTACCCTGTTTCAATTTAAATCCATTACCCTTTGTCCTGTCACTATACGCTCTCGTGTTGCTTCTCCATGCCCTAGTCTATTAATGGCACATTGCTTTAAGGTTCCTCACAGAAGTCTCTCCCTCTCATAGAGATTATTAGTATGATCTCAGTAGCAGCTGGGCTTGGGGCACTTCAACTCCTTTCTTAAGCATCCATCTGACTGTGAGGACATGTTGCATATTGAGTCGTTTCAGGCATTCATGGAAGCCATGTATCTGCCCAGGTAAGCTGTCACCTGTTTGACTTACTTTTACCTACAGCATCAGCAACCTCGGCAGCTACTGCTGCCTTCCCAGGTAGGAGCTGTGGGGTGTGTGGGATGGCTGCTCTCCAAAACAAAAAAAAGGGTAAGAAACCCAACTAGGAGGCAGATTAAAAGCCACTCTATGTCATTATTTTATAATTAAAATAATAAACCAAAGTATCTGAGCTACAAAGCACTAATAAAATCCACACATACGCATTTTAAACAGCTGTGATTCAGTTTTAAGGGAAATAACACAATAAATTAATATGGTGACACCGATTCTGTTAACTTAGGACTTATAAGCCATTAAGTTTTTGAGACTTCTGGCTTTGCTCTGGTTATATCAAAGATCAGACTGATTTGGCATCCACCTCAGTAGCCTTATAAGTTGTCATTTTCCTTTCTTATCAACTATTCTTTCCTAATACTGGTCTTCCAACATCACTCTTAATTGCTGCACGTTTACAAAGCTCTTTTTGACACCCACAGACAAATCAAAAAATGCTCAGATCCTCTTTCAACTAACACATTTCCACTCACTGAACTTATATCCTCTACACAAGTCAGCCAGAACCTTAAAAGCTAAGCAAACAAGGTTTTTACGTTTGCTTTTAGAGGCCTCTTGGGACCCCCACATTCCTTGCCCTCTCCAGTTTTACAGCTTAGTTACAATACAAACAGGCCTGTGGCTGCCGGCTTCAACTCCAGGAGCAGCAGCACGAGCAAAGGGAACACGGCATGCAATTTCCACACGAGAACCACCCAAAGACGGGGGGCCTAGTGAGAAGGAAAACTAGGGACAGGGGCACATTTAAGAACACTGTCATCATTCTGGCATCTTTTACAGCAAGCACCACTTAGGACTTGCTGGGGCAACCCTTTTTGAGCAATCAATCTTAGCTGTAGAATTATAGTAACATGAAGATATAAGCAGTGATGTTTTTACCTTCCAGAGTATGGTCCAAGACCTGCTTAAAGTTCATAGGGACTAGACTTTTTCCTCTATATTCCAAGGTTACAGGTAAAACTCTCATTGCATAAAACCTACCAGCTTGCATCACAAAGCACATGCCCAAAGAAGGGAAGAATGTTAAAGGCTCCCAAGTCAGGCAAAACCAGAGATACTTTCTATTCCTCAATCAGACTTCCTTCTTTTTTTCCCTGAAAGATTGAATGGATAGACTGAAAAATGAATAATTGATAATAAAGAGGTATGTCTGATACAGTTACAGGCAATGACAACACCATGTCATTACAGAGACCACCCAGTGTTTGTAATTATAGACCACTCCGTTAGAAGACGATCATGCTGGATCTGACAGCCAAGAGGCCAGGCAGCCACAGCTCCATGACTAGGTCCAACCAGCAGCAAGGCTGAAAATCTGCTCCCAGCAGGCAGATGCACACCCCACACGTATACACCACTGGCCACACCAATCACAGACCGAGAGCTCACACCAACAGCTTCATCCTGCTCTTCCTTCCGACCCAGTGTAGGAGCCCCCCATGCCTCAGCCCAACTCCATTGCTGGTACAGGATGTCACACAGAGCTGGGACTTTCTAGTCCCCCGGTACCCAAGCCCACTGCAGCTTTGCCTGCAGACACACACATGCGTCTTGCCCCTGGAGACCCTCTGACCCGAGCCTCTCCAGCAGCTGGCCAGGACTCCCCAGTGCCTCCAACAACTAACTCCTCCTGTGGTCTTGCTCTCAGAGATACACGCTCATTCACCCACTCACCAGTTGACGCAACTTGATCTTTACTACCAGCCACATGCTCTCTCATACACCCATGCTTGCTCCAGTACTGCAGCACAGATAAACAGCCCCCCAACCCCACTCCAGTGACTGACACTGGGTTTTATTCACTCCATGAAATGTCCCCAGTTGCTGGCACCCAGTCCTCCAGCCCAGGGTCCCAGCACAACTGTTGGGATCCAGACCTGAGCTTGTTCCAGTTGCTGGCACCACTGACACATGGTGCCTCTGACCAAAGGTTTGACTCTAGTTGCTAGCACTGAGAGGTACACTTCTCCCCTCAGAGTCCCTCACCCAAGAAAGAAAGGAATTTAACAGGAAGACAGGACAGACTGCACTGATCAGGTGCAGGCAACAGCTAGACAAGTGTACCAACCAGAAGCCTATTCACACACAACCAGAACTTTTAAATCCTTTTATTCTTCTATTTTCCCACTCCTGCTTCTCCTCAAGTCACCTGAACCTAGCCCTTTCCCCACCTTTGGTTCCTCCCCTACACATCCCATAATAAGCCTTACGCAATCTCAAAATGCTCTTCTCCTGCATCCCATAACACCCCTAGACAGCAACACCCTTAAATCCCAAAGGCGCTCCAGCATTGACTCATCTTGATGGGTGTCACTCCTTGTCGTGGTTTAACTCGGGCTAGCAAAATACCACAAAGCCGCTCTCACAAATCCCCCTCCCCTCCTTCAGTGGAGGGGACGAATTGGAGGAAAAAGAAATAAGGAAGCTCGTAAAATTGAGATAAGAACTATTTACTAATTAAATCTAAATTAATATATGCAAATACTACTAATAACAAATAATTAAAACAACATAAATTAAAACATATGATACAGTATGATACAATTTCCCACCACCCAGTGACCGATGCAAAACAGGTGCTGAG
>NW_010258888.1:0-211 GCF_000690775.1 Eurypyga helias
CACCTGGTGCCCTCCCCATCAGCCACCGCGGATGAGCCCCCGGGTGCTTCCCGGTGGCAGAGCTGAGCCTGGGATACTGCAGGGCAGCAGTGCCGGTGCCACGCTTCCCACCGGCTCCGGCTGCTGGCTCCGGCACTGAGCGCTGCTGATGATGCTGTAGATAAAAGCTGGAAAAAAAACCTTTCCCCGGACCCCTCCGAGTGCCAGGGGC
>NW_010258888.1:578-878 GCF_000690775.1 Eurypyga helias
CACTGCCACCCCGGCATGCCTCTGCCTGGAGCAGGGACTGAGGGGCTCTGACCCCGGCAAACCCCTGACATCTGGGAGGGGGGTGCGGTGGCTGCTCCCAGCCGGGGGATGCAGGAGGCAGCAGCAGCCCCTGCCCGGGCTCGCTCCAGCAGCTGCAGCTTCAGGGTGTGAACCCCCTGACCCAGACTGAGTACAGTCAGAGCCACCCCAAAATCCTGCCCACATGTCCAGCCGGGGATAGAAGCTCCTCCAGCCCTTCTGTGAGCCGGAGGAAGGCAGGATTTGGCCCACGGTTGTGCC
>NW_010258888.1:938-1337 GCF_000690775.1 Eurypyga helias
TCCAAGCCCCAGGACAGCAGGATTTGTCCCACGGTTGTGCTGCTGGGGATGCTGAACATTACTCCAGGCTGCTGTGAGCAATGGCATGGTCAACCCCAGTGGGATCCCAATCCTGGGGGGTCCTTCTCACCCTCCGTGCCAGTAGCTGAGGACGGGGGATGACCCGATCGGGCACCTGGAGCAGCTCAGTAATGCGCTGAGCACCCCAGCACCCCCATGTCCTGTGGGGACAGGGCATCTCCCAGCCCTAGGGAAAGGTCCCCAGGCAGGCATCGTCTTCATCTGTGGGATCCAACCCCGGGCCCGACCCCATCCCACCCGTCTGGAGCAAGAGAAGGGACGGAGCAGGCTGGGGGAGAGGGAAAAAGAGAACAATAAAGGAACACCCCCCTCCCCGCG
>NW_010258889.1:0-565 GCF_000690775.1 Eurypyga helias
AGTGATTCTATGATTCTATGACTGCATTTGGGTGGGTTGGGAAACTAGACCGTGCCCCTTCGGCGCTAAAGCGAAGGGAGCCGAGTTGGGATCACGCGTGGTTGGGCTCTAACCCTGCCCTCTCTCCCGCAGTTACTTGGAGGAGGCGGTGATGCACCTGGACCACAGCGACCCCATCACCCGGGACCACATGGGGTCAGTCATGAACCAGGTGCGGCAGAAGCTCTTCCAGTTCCTGCAGGTGGAACCCCACAACACGCTGAGCAAGCCGGCCCGTCGCCTCATGATCATGCTCCAGGGCCTGGTCACCCCCGGCATGACCTAGGAGGAGCTGGCTACCGCGTGGGCTGCTCGTGGAAGCCCACCCAGCAGATAGTGTAGTTACTAACCACGTACGGCTTGTGTTCAGAGCTCTCGCCAGGAATTCTTACCGACATGTGTGTGATGTCTGAGGCAAACGCCATCTGTGTATAGTCCCAAATAGTCACTGAACGCTCACTTGGCTTATTTTTTTCTTAAATAGCCTCTTCTTGAGGGAGTTAAGTCTCTTTTTCACCTGCCCGTC
>NW_010258889.1:653-1010 GCF_000690775.1 Eurypyga helias
GCCCCCCCCGGCGGCCCGGCTGCCGCTCCAAGGCGCGTTCGGCGGGAGCTGGTGCCTTTCTTACCGGTTTAGCTTGGAGCCCGTGCCGTGAGCGGAGAGGGATGTGCAGAGCCCCGAGCGAAGGGGCGGCCGGGGCCAACGGGCTCCTTGGTGACCAGAAACTAGTACCTGTGTCCCTCAGGGCCTCAATCTCCTCCTCCCCGGTGGGTGAGTAGCCGGGAGGGCACCAGCGGGCCGGAACGTGTCACCCACCGCAGTGGGGTGCCAGCCCCCCGCCCCACGCAGCTTTGGGCGACGGGGGGGTCCGTGTGCTCACGGCGCCGGAGGGGCCTCGCTGGGTCGGGATGTTGGGGCAGC
>NW_010258890.1:0-20451 GCF_000690775.1 Eurypyga helias
GTCGAGGGAAGTGATCCTCCTCCTCTACTCTGTGCTGGTGAGGCCTCACCTGGAGTACTGTGTCCAGTTCTGGGCTCCTCACTTCAAGAAGGACAAGGAACCACTGGAGAGGGTCCAGCACAGGGCCACTATGATGATTAAAGGCCTGGAGCAACTTCCAGATGAGGAAAGACAGTTGGGTCTGTTTAGCTTGGAGAAGAGGAGGCTGAGGGGGGATCTTATCAACACTTATCAATATCTAAAGGGCGGGTGTCAGGAGGATGGGGCCAGGCTCTTCTCAGCGGTGTCCAGTGACAGGACTAGGGGCAATGGCCATAAACTGGAAAACAGAACGTTCAGCCTGAACCTGAGGAAACCCTTCTTCACTGTGAGGGTGACAGAGCACGGGAACAGGCTGCCCAGAGAGGGGGTGGAATCTCCTTCCCTGGAGACTTTCAAAACCCGCCTGGACTTGTTCCTGTGTGATCTACTCCAGGTGATTCTGCTCCGGCAGGGGGGTTGGACTAGATGATCTCTAGAGGTCCCTTCCAGCCCCTACCACTCTGTGAATCTGTGTGAAATACTGATCTTATTTTTGCTCATCAAAAGTCACTAATGTGGTCTCATAAGAGGCAGAAAGACTCGCATGTTATTTGTGGCTTTTCTATTGCCTTCTCCTAGTTTTCCAGGATTAACTATTTGCAAGCTACACGTGTACTTTGCGTATTTTCGTACTCTAAATGTATTTCTCTTCTGGCTCTCCTCCACAATTTTGGGCAATAAAAATCCTTAATGTTACAGAGCTCTCTGTTTAACAAAGCCACGGGAGCCATATACACTATGTATTTTAATAGTGGTTTTCCAAACTCCATAAATTGCCTAAGAAGAAACATTTCTTGCTGATTTCAGTCTTCCTTTTATTCATGCTTTCAAACATTTCTAGTCTGTAAAATCTGAATCTGGATAATGATCCTACAAGAAAAAAGCTACTATATCAGGAAAAAAAAAGATCTTTTTAAGTTCTCAGCTGAAGGCACTCAGCATTTTATATTTGAGTGCCAAATACTTCATGTGGGGAGATGTCAAATCCAGCTCCTTATTTCAGTGAAGATTATATATGGCATTACTGGCCTCTAACACCCATGGAAATAAAGACCCAGAAGAGATTTCCCATGTCACAAATTTTGGCCCCTATACAGCAATGACTCTATGTAGTCGCTTTCATATTCTTCTCCAGTTCTATTTTGAAAGCAGTCCCCATTTGCTACTACTCGAAACAATAAAAGCAGAACACAACTGCAGAATACCTCCCTGCAAGTCAATCACAGCGAGGCACCGGGAGAATCTGATCTGTACTTACCCCTCAAATCCACCTTCCCTAAGACTGCATGTGCTTGCATATATCTATCAATTTAAATTACAGGACTTGTGCATATGACATTTGTTTGCATCACACATCTATTACATGTTGTGAGGTCTTGACATGGCTATTGTTTATTTTCTCTTAAGTCATGCTTCTGAAACACTGCCCCTTCAGCTTGAAGTCTTTTTGATGTGTCTTGAGAAAGACGCAAGACAATGTGCTGCCCTTCTGATACAAAACATAGACACACTCTAGGAGCATCAGTACCAAAAATTCAGGTTTCTTTGCATGTGGCTAACGAGGCAACAGAAACTATCTGTGGCAGGAATATTTTTTCTGGGGGGTGGTTAAAATTAACACAGGAGTTAACCCCACAGGGTTAGAGAATTCCTCCAGAGCGTGTGTTCCCTGAGGCACCAAGTGACAACATGTATCTTGTGCAATTCACATTTTCAGCCAATTATTTCTCCTCTGATTTAGGCTTATTTTCTCTTCTAAAAATATTAAATCAACAATCTTAAATCAGACTCAGGAATTCAAAGAGGCCTATTTTCAGGGGTTGGCAGGAGCACCACTGATGGCAGGATTCAGACAGCTTCCAGCCTGTAGCCACTAAGAGACTATATTAGGAATATAAATGTACTTATGCATTTACATACATACACTTATGTAATATAACATATTTCTCAGCAACTGTCTCATGCTTAGTTATATGGTACATGACAGAAATGCCGAGTAATTGCAAAAGAGAATCAGATAAACTCACTTGACACTTTAAATGAGAAGAAATTGAGAGTGCTTCCTCTTCCCATTTCTGCATGCAGATATCACAAGGCATCCCTGAAGACATTGCCGTATGCCAAATCAGATAATCTCTAATAACTTCCTTATGAAACACTTACAACCTGATGCTAAATGACATCATTAAAAAATGAAGGGATTTGCAGTTTTCACACATTTCTAAGGTATGCTTACCAATGTGTTTGTAAATTTAGTTGCCTCTTACAGAGAGCTGCAAGTAATCAATGCCTCCAAACTATTTAAAACAGGAAAATAACCCAAAAGCAAAGAGATTTGGGGTTTTCATTTGTCTTCAACCTCAGATCACTTCAGAAGTTTTCATCATAATGGACTAATTGATGCTGACAGCAACTGAGTGGGAGATGTTACAGAGAATGCTCCTGGGCATAACAACTACTGTCTCCCCACAGAAAGCATGAACATTTATATAGATGCAATTTATGCTTCCTTGTTCTTCTGCTTAATGGTAAGTTTAATGCAGAGTTCATTTATACTTCATCCATTCTTCTAAGCCTTTCCTCTGAATCTTCCTTTTTAATTATTGAATCATTAATTTAATGAAGCTGTAATTTATCTTGTCAGCGTCTAAGATTCGAGACTAAAGGATCAGGGGTTCCATTTTGTTACACTGTGATTCTTTGAAAATATTACTGAGAAGTAGTTATTTCTGTAAGCAGTTCTGTACTGGGCATAAAGTCAATTTTCTGGAACTAAAACCTGAACATGATTTTTAAAAACAAAATACCAAGCTCCAAATGAAAACAAGTGATCTATACAGATAAACAAACAAACAAACAAAAGTTATACTGAAAAGAAACATTGTTTTTTTTAAAAAAGGCATATTTCAAACAAATTGCAATTCAACATGTTCTCCATAACTCTGGTGTGTGCTACCTTGCCTTGCCAAAAATAATGAATCAGAACAGTGGACAGCAGTTAGATTGCCAGGGCAGCAGGAAAAGAATCACTGTCAGATCGAAAAATCACTACAATGGTTATAAAGACAAAAGTATCATTTCAGCATTTGGTCACAGATCTGAAAAAAATGCATAGATAAATTAGATTTATGCAATTTGCATACTGCTTGTTTCCTTCTAAAGTAGCTCTTAATTCTCAGACCATGTGTTGATATCAGAATGTTTTGATAATGTTATGACCTGTAACTTTTAAGTGGTCAATAATCTGACCCTTTATGAAATATACCTTTGGTAGACAATTACTCAGAGATCTAAAAACCAAAACCAACCAAACAAAAAAAACAAAGTCTCTCCAGTGATTCTAATCGCAATAGCAGTGTGAGAAGCTGATAGTGCTTCTTACCACAGTGAGTGCTTTTCTCCACACAACCTCATGAATTTCATACAAAAATTATCCCATGAAGTCAGACTCTAATACTACAGCAAGCTGTTGTTACCATGTAATGAATCTGCTGTTTCTGGGTATTAGCCTGCTACAGAGCCTGGCAGAGATCGAATCAGCTATACCTGTCCACCTATGGAAGCGAGTTCACAGAATACTGAAGCAGAATGAGATTTTTTCCTCTTCCCAGAAGCAACCCATTCCTGTAACCATGGCTGAAATGAAGACCACCAGGAGAAATCAGAAGAGTTTCACCCCAAGAAGAACTGAATTCCTTTGATAATTTAAATCAAGCAATTTTCAAGCACCAGGCTAACAGCATATCCTCCTTTTTCCTAAACGTACCACAGGCGCTCTCCTTTGGGATGTCCCAGCTGCCACAATGACTATGTCAAGATTGGCAGGTACAGTTAAATGTCATGCCCTTCAGGCCTGTCTTTCAAAAGGAGTTCATACTCCTGATGAATGGCTTCTAAGCATCTTTCAGCTGCTGGATGAACAGGACTTGGCAGGTAAGGACCTATCGCGTTTCTGAGACTACACCTGTTGATAGCGAAGTAGTGCACAAATAAGGACACACTTCAATGGGCACAGACAGATTCAGCTGTGACAGTGCAGAAAGAGCTCAAATGACACTCACTGTGTTTTAGAAAAATTAAGAATGGAGGTCTAAAACAGCCCTGGAAGAGGCTGGAATGAAACATGTAGAGAGAGATTAGGGGATAGAACTAGATGACCTTCCAGGTCCCTTCCAACCCAAACCATTCTATAATTCTGTGTACATTTAGCTCAAAGGGACAAGGATGACTGCACAGGCAAGGTGAGGGGGAAGACAAGAAAAGCCTGGTAAGGCAGAAACATTGGTGAGAAGGCTGGAGGTCACATACCAAAACCTGCACAACTCATTCACCATGAACAAGCAGAAAATCTATGGCAAAAATTTAAACATAACCAAGATCAATCCAATACAGAGCAATAAAATTTACAGGACAGCATTATGTACCCATCATCAGCTCATCTCCAGGCGTACCTATAGCTTGGCTCTGCCTGTGGGGGCCACAACTCAAGGACAGCATCATTCATACAGAATGGGTGGTCGTTCTCTGTCAAAAAGTAAGTGCATCTCCTTTGCCAGCCCAGCCCAGCCCAAAAGAGGTCCGGCTTCTTTTTTAGGCATCCAAAAAGTGTTTCAGAGGTATCACAGCACTGAATGAACTTGGTGTTCAGGAAAGAGAAGGTAATTGCAGGCCACATCGACCAAGAGATCTTCCAGTAGCACAGATGAAAGATACTGGGGAGTTGCCTAACAGCTTCTCCAGATGGGCAACTGTCCCCATGTGGCCACGAGGGCCAGAAGAATTCCCCTCTGCTGTCTTTTATTTTTGAGGAAGGAAGAAAGGAGTGGAATAATACTGAAACAATCTGAAGATTTATCTCCAGTATTAAGCGCATGCACATTTTTTTCCTTGTCTAACTCCTTCAGCTCCCTCCTCTTGCTCTCTGTCCTACTACTCTCTTCCCCTCCTTTGGGCTTTCTTCTGACCTTCCACTACCTTCTGTCTCCCCCTTCCCATTATGAATGTGCTCAGTATTTCTCATCTTACAAATTCCTCTGCCCTCTCAGCTCATAAATCTTTCCACAATTTCCACCTTGAACTCATCAAACACAGTGCTTTCACTCGCTGGAGGTCTCAGCCTCCAGTTTGGGTCCCTGACTCTGCAGGATGGATCTTTTACACCTCAACAAAGTTTCTAGAGATCTGGTGGACAAAACTCAAGAATCCAGATTCCAACCCCAGTCTCCCTTGCTCACTTTTCAGACCGCACTCCCGAAACCTTGTCTTCTCTGACTACTTCCATGGAGATTCTCACTTCTCCACTCACAGTGTTGCCTCCAGCCCCCTTACCTTTTTTTTGAAATCTCACTCAGAAACACCAGTTTTACTCACATGTAAAATTCTCTGGCTGAGGATACTCCTCCTCCTACCTCTTACTCCAAATCTATTTCTCATCATGCTGAAAAATACAGTTTGGGATAAGCTGAAAATAACTCTAAATTCAAACTGAATTTCACAGAACTAAGACACAAAAATGTCTGCAAAAAGCTTTTTTTCTCCCCTCCTGAACTTAGTACCCACTCCACTGTTATAAAAAAAAGGGCAATATTTTGTTTAAAAGACATTTTTTATATTTAAAATGTGACTGACACCTGATTTTAAAAATTAAAGGACACCTGAAAATGAAAGGTAACATATAAAGGCCAAAGAAAATTTACATTAATCACTTCTTGGCTTTTTTAGGTGTTTCAAGCCGTTCAGAATTACTTTTTTAAAGAAAATTCTCGCCAGAAAATAAATTACTTGAACAGCTCTTGAAGCTACAGAAAGCAGAAATTCTTCAAGTTAGAATTCATAAGACAGTGATCTCATTTTAGCAAAAGATTTCATACAGCTGAAACACATATGTAAAGTGGGTTTTTTTTTATTACCATGTCAACACAAAAGAATGCCAAGGCAGATTTTGTTGGCATCATAATAGAAACACTATCGATTTGAACAGCCACTATCTGAAATAATTTCTTTAAATAAAGTTACTTTGTTACTTTTATTTGATGCCAAAATAACAGTAAGTCAGGGCAATTGGAAGGGATTTCACCACCACTGCTTACACTTTGATTAAGCACACACAGCTAATGCTTTTAAATTATATTAGCCTTCTCCACACTAAGAACAAAATCACACTGGCTTCCGATTAATCAAAACATATCAGTTATTGTGCTGTTTACTGAACTGAGTTATAGCTTCTTTGGAAGCTATTTCTAAATAGGCATTTATGAATATTAAATTGCAATTGCCTTGTTTTCATAATCATTTGTATTTACTCTAAGAATGACTACTGTATTTCTTCCTCTGAGATGAACATGCTTCCATGCCATGTACTTAGGCAGATGTAATTTCTGTGGGGTACCATTTTAATATGTTTTTTCCTCTTTAATTTTTTTTTTTTAAGAAAGCGAGTACAGAACTAAGTAAAGTCAGCAAAGTGTGGCAGGTAGAAATAAGAGTGTAGGAACCTGAGAACATTTCACATATTTGTGACAGATGTAGACACTGGCATCGCAGAAATCCCGACTCTCATACATACACGTTGCGGCCATATGATCTGCTCAAGTAGTACAAATGTCACAGGAAGGTTCAGGACAGAGTTAAGCATTAGGAAGATCTGATAACTGGCAAAGGACACTAACCCAAATACCATGCGCTTCAGCCACAGGAACAGTGATTTTGACATTACTCATATAAGCTTTCCTCATTCTTAGACAGCGAAAAAAAATGTAGTAGGGCTGTACACTGAGCCAGCAATTCAGTCACCAACTAAATACTTCCTTTTTCTTAGTTCAGAACTCTGCAAACAAGGACTAAGTACCTTCTGGTGCCACTTTGTTAACAAACACCCCAAGGAGAAATGAGTCCCAGTCAGCAGTGTGAACCCCGCAAAGCCACTGCACAGCAAGTGCACTGTAACCTCAACAGGAACAGAGCTTCCAGTGAAAAGCCTGTGCCTCAGTCCTATGGATAACAGCAGAGATGATGTCTGAAGACTTAAAATGAGAAGTCTGAAAAAGGAAGGTATTAAGACTTCATTTTTAAATTAACACTTATTTCCCTCTACACACTGCTTTAAGCCTTTAGAGCGTGACATTTTCCACTCCTGATTCTCCAAAGTGTTTATACAGGTAGTTCTGGGGTCCTGTTCTGCCCACATATGATGGCACATGTGTGTACAGTACTCACACAAGGGCAGAGAATACATTTGTTGAGATATGCTGGAATTGGATCCTACGTTTTGAAGGGAAAAAGAGAGAAACGTCTCTCATGTAGCGAAGAAGAGCACACATAAAATGCAGCTATTATTTCCAGTGGTGGCTAGCCAATTACACCTATGTGTAACATATGCGCAGTTCCTCACGTGGAAAACTGTCAGTGCCCCCTCATGCGGCAGTTCCATGGAGAGGTGGACTCAGCTCTTAGCTAAGAATCTGTGTAGTAAGGGGCACTACGATCCCAAAGATACTGCAATATTCAGGCTTGCTCCTTCTTCCCACTCTTACTCCCCTTGGAGTGCTGAGAGTAATGGTCTGTAAAGCACCACCGCAGTCTATTAGACAGATGGCTGCATGTTGTTCTCCCTTAGATCGCTGGACAGAAAATGGGGGATTTGTAATGAAAAGCTGAAAGCTCTATTTCCCACAATCCCCTTGCATGATTTACAACAATCATGATAATTTAAAGCTGGCAACCGCAGGCTGGAGTTCTTGACTTCCATTGTTTCAGTAGCACAATCAAATTACCCACTTTCAGCTTCTACAATTAACTTGTTACATGCATATGTTATCACTTCCTAAACAGTAATATTACCAGATGGAGAAATTCAGCAGGGAATAGCAACAGGAACAATATTCTGAATATAAGTCCTAATCTGAGCCCCAGTGAGAAGTCCTTTATCATAATATGTATTTAATGCAGAAATACAATTTTAGAAGCTTTTACGGCAACCCGTTCTTTCCTATTCCAGTCCTAGAAGAGAAATGAAGGAAGGTCTTTAAAAATAAACATATAAAATTCCTGAGCACTAAGATAATTGCATGGATGTTTAAGTAATCCCTCGGGACTTTAAAACTTTAATTAATACTCCTAGGTACAAAGACGGCTACTGCCAAAGCTAACACCAGCCAGATAACTACTTCATTCCCAAGTTAGGATTGTGAATTATGGCAAGATCCCTTTGTAAGCACGTGTGATGAATCTGCCAGAACTATAAAAGGTCATTCTTTTCTTACACTTATCTTGTGCTCACTTTTGTGGAGAGATTTGTCAGCAACATTAATAAATTAATTCCACTTGACTGACATGCAGCTGTGAAGCATGCAGAACAACATGATAAACATCACTTCACTCCTGTGCACGGCAAGAGGGATGCAGATGAAAGCTTTCTTTCTGCATCACCCTGAAGGAACACACCAAGTGGGCAGCCTAGCAGTATTTCCTCCGTAAAATAACTATAAAGAAAAAAGCAGTGTCACCTGGCACTTTTACTAAGGCATTCGGATGCTTAATGAAACACAGATTTAAGAATTTCAGTGAAGGAAGTTGTTGGTTCAGAGAATCAGATCCCTTCCTATCTAAGCAAGGGAAACCCTAAAATAGCATGACAACACCGGCAGACATCAGCCGTGTTTACATGTTGTCCCGCACAGCAGGGGGTGAAAGCGAGATGGATGTCATATGTAGATCCTTCCTCACTGCTCAAATCCTGCCTTTCCAATCAGGTTTGTTTTACCATGGTTCTGACCCTGGAGACACACCAACTCCTCAGAGGTATATTTGCTACTTGTTTACTCTGGGCTTAAGATTTCATCCAGCCACCCCTGCAGCTTGGTCTTGCTACTCCCAAGCTCATCTGCCAAAAGCATCAAGGGGACAGCCCACACCAATCCTCACACAACCGCAGCTGCAGAAACGTGTCTTGCAGTAAAATGAAGATTTTGGAAATGGCATCGCTATTAGCTACCCCTTGAATGCAGCAGAAACTGTATTTCTTGAAATTTTCTAAAAAATTATAAATTCTTAAAATTAAATAAACTAACAGCACTTACGAGCAGTTATCCCTACTGCCATGAGAAGTTAGCAACACCCAGGTGAACAGTGCCAGCATCTTCAACTGCCTCCCTGCTGCTGACGGCTGCGTGAGCACAGGGACCCACTTTACAAGGAAAATCAATCAGGGCCTTGAAACCACCACTACTGCAAACACAGTGCTCGTTTAAAGAGTATTGCGATCTTTCAAAGCATCAACAGATACTGATTTTGGCTTTAACTGTACAAAGCGGTTGGGTTTACGCTAGAGGGCAAATGTGTTGCAACCAGATCCCTGCTCACCTGAAATTATAATGGAGTCATAAAACTTCATTCAAACCTAAGCAGGTTTGGCTACCACAGTCTTGAAGTGAAGAATTCAAGTGAATTCCCCTTACTTTCTCTAAATGCTTTAGTAGTTTACATGAATGTCAAGTTTAAATAAAACAAGTCAATATGGGAAAAGAAGAATACTTCCACCATTCAGAAAATGATCTAATGATGAAGATAAGCTCTGCCTTTTTTAAATGAAAGATGAACATACCCTTACACTTCTGCTTCAGGAAAAAAACGTGAAGATGGTGACTTGGCATGGGTGCACATGACTCCTCTTTCAAAAAGTTTAACTGTTTATAAAATCTACTATATCCACATAAGTTCTAACTTAGAAGCTATCAGAATTGGCATGTCATTAAATATATTTAAGAGTCTGATAAATTACAGAATAAAATGATTTTACATTAGAAAAAACCAATAGACTAAAAATGTAGCATGGTTATTTACATTTATCTGAATATCTTCTCCTGCATCTAGTCTGTCCTGCCTGTCCTGTGTGTGCCACAGCCTGCTATCCCTGAAGCTGAACATGTGGTGATTAACACAAAGCACACATTAAAAACATAACAAGATAACCTCTGGGTTATGTTCCTCTATCCCTTGCTTTGAACGGGGTCAGACTGTATTACCGTAATTCCACATTCAAAAATCACCACCAAAAAAACAAATCCAAAAAGCCAACAACCTGCATGGCTATGGAAAACAACCCTAGTTACATGGCGCTATTAATCCAAACTCTTCTGCACAGGTACGGCATCTTCTGGGACTTGCCAGCAAAGGCACAGACTGAAAATTATGCAATGGAAGCAAATTGGGTAATATGAATGAACACAAATATTACATTACGTTTCTGCATTAATAGATGTTTAAACAATCGTATCATTGTACTGAACTTTCAGTGAGGTTGAAATAACCTATTATCCCACTGTTGAAAGAATTAACCACTGTCCCCCTTTCTTAGACAGTGGCATTTGTTTTTCTGGTTATGAAATATGTAAAAGGCTGAAGCTACCAGCCACAGTGGGTTAAAGTAAAGCAGAGGTCTGAACTTCCATAGTTTAAGATGAACAGGATCAGGCCATAAAGTGTGTGAACTGAGCTGGGCTTTTATTCTTTGTATGTGTCACACACTTATTTTATTCTGACTGAGAATATCAAGGATTTGTGATCTCCTTAGTGTTCAGCTAAAAAGAAGAGTATATAATATGAAAGAGGAGAACGTCTCACTACCACATGCATTATACAACTTATGTGCAGCTCAAGAGTCTGACAAACAATAAACAAACATTTTTAGTTCTATATGCCTGAAACCTTTGTCTCTGGAAGCCTATCAGCAGTTTTCTAGAGAAACACTTGCAGCTCTTGAGCATGTTATTCCTAGCCCAAATCATGAAGAACCTCCTGGTGTTTCTTCTTTGCCGAGATCATGTACTTCAAGTATTTCAAAAGATATGAAAAGCATTCCACAGAGATGCAAATAATTATCCTTTGGCTTAATATCAGCCATAATTATTTTCAGGTGTATCCTCTTTCATTAAAAAAAAAAAGGTATTTCAATATTATATCAACACAAATCAGCTTCTTTCATTTAGATAGTCCTTTCCATTTAGGTCATCCTGCTTTGAAAGCCAATTACATGCTAGTTGCCACCCTCAGAAACGAAACATACTTACAGAAAATGACAAGTGAATTTGCAATTCAGAGCTGAACAAAGTAAAAATATCCTTTTCTATTTAAATGGAGAATTAAATTGTCCTCTAAGTGTGGGTCTTCAGTACACTCAAAGATCTCATACCTTACATTTACCTTCTGATCAACCTGAGCTTGCTTACGGGTCTATCACCACCTACAGAGACTGGGCTTGTGGTAACCAAATAACTCCAACAAGAATCGCATGGTTTCTTTGTTATTGCTCCATCCTCCAAATCGCTTGGGAGCAATTTCTAGTTGCACTCCCTGCAGCAGGGCACAGTGATCTCTCCTCTCACTAGACTGTGCTGGGACACGTGCTGGCAGCTCCAGACAGTACGTGGAGGTGGCACTTGCATCAGGTGCCAGAGGAGGCATTGGGAGCAGATGAGCTTCCATAGCATGTGGCCTACACACAGCGTGTAAGAATAGAAGTCTCAGTAAGGTTTCTGCAGAATTTTCCAAGGAGTTTTGATAGGGCTGCTCCAAAAACTTGCCTGATTTCAGGTATTTTCCAGCTGCAAACTCATGCTGCTGAATACAGCTCACCCTTAATGTAGCCATGACGTTTTAAGGAACATCCTGTTAAGTTCTATACATGCCAATCTTTTTTTTTTCACATAAATGCAACATAAGCATATTCTATTAGTAGTAGCAGTAACTGATATATATGCATAGAAGCAATTACAGACCCAAAAGCTCACATACTGAAATCCTGGACCATTAAAGCCAAGCATGGAGATTTTTAGTTTGGATGCTATTTTATTTTTTAATAGAAGTTGGACTGTCATGAATCTTCTGAGGAAGCTGCTAGGTATTTATAAGCTTTTAAATCCAGTTATGATCTATTAACTCTAGGTGTAAGTACCACACAGTGACACAGTGCTAGTAATCAAAAGCTGAAGTGATGCAAGTGCTTGAAGGTTTGAAGACTTCACCCTGCTGAGTGCCAAAAAACACAGCACAGCACCACATTGGGCACACGATTCAGAGTTTCTCATTGTTAAATGTGAGGTTCTGGGAAAGTAGACCTTGCTATGCCTGAATTGTAACATTTAGAGATTAATTATGTTACTGAGACGTATTTCCTAGTGATTTGATACTAGCAGAAAACTAATTATACAGTATAATAAGCACAAGAAAAATAAAGAAACTTGGGTGATGTCTCTATTGGAAAGCCATTAAAAAGAGCAGTTCTGTGTGATCATTAAATTGTTATACAACATCTTACAAAATTGCAGGTAAGTTTCTAGATTACTACAAAAAGGGAACTTCCTGGATCATAATCACATTTTTTACAGCTTCCACATGAATGGAAATACTTTGTGAAAGCACACTGAGCTATGCCTCAGTGTTACAGAATAATATGTGCAAGATGTCGGAGATTGTTGTAAAAGGAATCTAGGCAGGATTTTATAAACTTGGAATTTTTAACCTGATCAAGAGGAAGAGTGTAGACAGGATCAAGGAATTGCAAAACCAGGATGAAAATTAGGTGAAATTAGTTATTAGGTGAAAATGCCTAGACGATCACAACATGCTAAAATAGAAGACAACTCCTTCTTCTCTAATAGCTCCCTCATTAGTCAAACCCTAATATTAAGCACACGAGCAAGACACATTAAGCAGCCACCCAGATGCTTCTGCAGTACACCTGACGTAACACTGTTTAGCTGTGGCTCACACCTTCAGGTTTAGGCAAGAGCAAAAAAATTGGAGAAGTCAAATTATACAATGGGGGGAGGGGGGGAAAATTGCTTATTTCTTGCAGGTGATCAGTGGATTCACTGAACATTGAGGTACATAATTTCAGCATAGACATGTGCAGTACATACTAAAAGTTAATTTTCTTTTGATGCCTTCTTACAGATACCAGGAAATCAAGAACCCTCAAGTTCAACTACACTGTCAAGATGTCACTAGAAATCTGTAGATTTTCCTATTTGATCTGCTTAACTTCAAAATTTGTAAAATGAAGGGCTGTGGAATTTTATTTTTTAAATTTATGAAAGAAAAAAAGCAGGGACAGCTGGATCCAGGTTTAATGTGAAACAAGTTCTTATAGTAAACTTTTGAAAAACAATACAGGAAATTAAATAAAAGGGAGAGCTGGACATAAAATTAATAAGACTATTAGGCAAGTATACTCCAGTTATCTAGTATCTAAATACAAACCCCCATTTCTTCAGTGTACTCTTTGACAGTGTTGGTCGGGTGGCACCATCACTACAAACTTGGCATCCCCACGTCTCTACTCCAGGTCCTTGCCCATAGATTAAACCACAGGCGATGATTCGGAAAAGATTGAGAGGAAAAAAGAACCTCAATATTAAGTGTTGTGCATTGTCACCTGTACAGAAATCCATGTTGGAGCAGTGGCAGGAAAGCCCACATCACAGCACATCAGCAGCAGTGAGTTTTCTCCCTGTCTCTCCAATCATTCTCCTCTTACTCACTTTCTTTGTTACACTGAGCTATAAATTTTGAACCACTCTAACACCGTGCTCATTCCATATCCAGGACTGACAGATTATTCCAGCTCGCTGATAAAATTGTAAGAAATGATTCAGAGTACAATTGTTCCTGCCAAAATAAAGCTGGGATGCAGAGAGTGAATAAGGGCACAAACCAGCCTCCAAGGCAGCACAAATGACCCTTCTTCAGGGAATGCATTAAAATCAGAATTCAATTCACCAAAACCTGTTACTTAAACTTATCCCAAGTAAAACATCCTGCTAAATTGTATAGCTATGTTTTCCTATTTTTCCATATTGTGTTCGTTTACTTTGTTGGTGTACGACTACATAAAACTGTGCCATACATACTAAAAATGATACTAAGCAGCAGTCAGAAGCACAAAGCAAACAATACCCAGCAAAAAAGAGTAAATAATAATTATTTATTAAATAAATCTTCACTAGGAGTCAACAATTAATTTTTTTCACGCATTGTTTTAGGGATTGCCTTTTTTCAGGACATTTGTAACAAACCTTATCTTCCACTGAGCAATCGTACAGTGTCTAGTGCAAGTCATAAAATAACTATGTCAGTTTTGAAGTAGAAATACATAAAGGGAAAACCAAAAGGGGCATCCCTTCAAAAGCTGATTATTTCCAACCATTAAGTAATTCAGCTCTAAGAATCCAACTACTGAAACGTATGCAAAGGGAGACAGGGAACAGAAAAACATGAGGTGAATGTCACTGCTGGATGATTTATGTCTGACATTATGAATTCTCTGATAATGGCAATCAGATCAAACCTTTGACTTCTAAGAAAATACTGAAGTTGAGAAGCATCAAAGCACAATTCCCATCCCTTTTGCACACAGCTGCAGAGCTTACTAACTCCTGCACCATGGAACAAGTGTTCATTACCTCATGTTTGTACAGCATCCTGAAAATATAAAGCACTAATGCCTGAGAACAACAGAGGGGAATGCCATCTCGGCCCTGCAACTAAACCACATTTTCTGCACAGGTAAACAGTAATTAGCTCATAAAGAACTGATAATACAGAGAGTTAGGTAAATTCTGTGTCTATTTCTGCACAGCCTTTGGTCAACCTGAACAGAAAATTACATTTATTAATATTCATATAAACTTAATTCCTGTGCCCATAATCACATGTAAAATCAAAACCACCTAATGCTTTACGTATAAAAAGGCAGACCAGGGTTTTGAGACTTTAATCTCACTCGCTCTATCAAATAAAAAAAAAAAAAACCAACACAAAAAACCAGAAAACTGAGTCCAAATTAATGTTGGTTTTGGTTGTGGGTTGTTGTTTGTTGTTTTCTTTTTTTTTAAAAACTAAATTGATTGCAGCAATCAATAAAGTTTCAAAGAACTCTTTTAGTAAAGGCCAGGCCTAGCCATCAGGTATTACATTAACTGTCATTATCAATTAGAGCTTGCCGGGAACAGACCTTATTTACAAAGAAAGAGTTCTGGGAATCCACTCGTGTGTTAAAAGAACTTCCATATTGCTCCAGAGAAGTGCTAGCAAAGCTAAGTGCTGCTTCATTAAGTGCAGTACACACATTTCTTAATGGACAGCAACTCTAATAGTCCAAGGGAGTTCACCTTCACCATCTAGTATGGGATATACACATCCATATTGGCAATTTCAGAAATGAGACAAAACACGTTGTTCATTTTTCGTTTTCTCCCCCTTTAAAAAAGGGCAGGGTATCATAAACAAAGAGTTAGTGTAAACTAGACAAACATCCTTCACAGTTACTAAACTTTGCCAGTCTTTAGCATGTTTAAATGTAACAAAGGAAAAAAAAAACCAAAACCCACCAAAAAAACCCCTGCAAAACTGCAAAATATTTCATCTTCTGAGAGTTACCTCACATCCTCAATCCTATTCAGACAGGCATCAATCACTCCACAATTTACAATGGAAATAGCCAAACACGGCAAAGAAAAGCGGACAAATATTTCTGATGAGTCATTTTTCTCTTTCTCAATCACTCCTTCCCCTCCCTTCTCCAAATGCCTCTTCCAGTAGATACAAACATCAGAAACACATTTATTAAGCCAGATGTACTCTTCTTGTGTATTGTTCTTGTGGTATTTCGGTGACTACAAAACATGCAAGTTATACAAACACATAAATACCACTGCATCACTGTAGCTGCATTCAACTCAAACCCACAAAGGGAGTCTATTAGCTACTGATGCTGATGGGCTGCACAGGAAGGAACCAAACCTCTATTTTGGGTAATTGGGACAAAGAAGGATTTAGTTTTAGGTGCAATAATATGACCCATAGGTGACAAGGAGAGGAACAGCACCATTCCCTGTGAAAGCAGCAGGCTCTGGTATGCTGTTAGCATTTGCACTAACACATGGAAAAAAACATGCAAATGCATCTATCAGTCTCTTTAAGGAGGAAAACATCTTAGATAGTACAATTAAAAAGGAAAAAAAAAAAACACCCAAACCACAACCCTCCACTGCAATCAATTAACCATAATTGTCTCTCTTTTTAACAGAGGCAATTTATCACCACCCTGAAGGTGCCTATTGATCCCAAAGGGCAAAACTGTTTTCCCGATTGTGTTCCTAGCTTTCCCAGTGATAAGTGGCATTGAGAGCTGGATGGTTTAACTGTTGCCTAAAGAAACGTAGAAAGAACAGAGGGCAAGATTATTTCTTCACTTTTAAAGGCAGCTTAATTCTGAAATGCTTGGAAATTCCTGTACTTTGATAAGGTTTGGGTAATGTCCTATTAATCAGGAGCACACTCTTTATCTTTCTCCTAAAATAACAATTAAACTGAGACAATTCCAGCAAGCAAACACAACTGCTGCTTATTTTAACAAGAAAACTCATTTTTTAGATATAAACAAGTATGACTCAGTTCTACAAAGTAGTTTTACTACTAAGAACTTCCTGTCCCTTCCCCGCACTTGAAACAGGCTGTCCAACATTTCCATGCTACAACACGCCTTGTTGCTCTCCCTCAGCACTGCCCAGACATGAAACGAGTCCTTTTCAGAGAGATGCATGCCTTCTAATCCTGCACCAGTGATTTTAAGAGTGGTTTATACTTAGAAATCTCACTGCAGGATCGGAACCTAAGTAGTGTCCACTTAGAGAGCAACTAATATACAATGTGTATATCTGTAAATCAGTTTGCTCACAGGTTGAGAAACAAGATGCAGAGAAAGACACTGTTTCTACTCTCTTTGTTTGAAGTAGGTGAGGCATTTGTACACCAAAGACAGTGAGTGGGATTGTATTAAGAAGTTACTTGACTTGCCAAGGTTTACCACAGGCATTCAACATTCATGAGGTTGGCATAAAACTGTGCTTAAAAATGAGCTTTCTTTTTTTTTCCTGGGGCCTCAGCCTTTAGGATTCACATTTGCAAAATTCTGTAGGCAACAAGGAAAGCTGTGAACTTTCATTAAAAGCAAGAGAAGCATACTTCTATGCTTTCAGGCATTTTATAGCATGGTGTGTAAGATCAAATCTCTAGCAAGGTGCTAAATAGACATGGAGTAAACTGACAAACTGAATCTTGTTCAATGCATTCACCTCTTCCCAGTCTACATTCCCCCAACCCTCTGAATGTGACATTACCAAAAAATAAACAGGACCAACCAGAAAAAGGAGGCTATACTCCCAACCAAGCATTTTTTTAACATTAAAATATTCAGGTGGACAGTGCCTTTTTTAAAAGTCAACCCCTTTATTACAGTCCATTGGCTATAGCAGAAACTCATACTCGTCATCTCTCAAAGACACCAGGCTTCCCTCAATTAGCTTAAACATAAAGGGTGACATTGCTTTTGTGCATGTGCTTCCCTCCCGTCTGGTTTGCAAATATTAATTAAATATAAATAGCATTAACTTTCTCCATGTGATTCATTTAGTAGGTTAGAAAGTTCACTTGAATATACAGTACTCATCTAAGTAGCCCATGGTGCCGAGTAATGATATTTGAGCTGTCATGGTGAAAATGGAATGTAAATTTATTAATGCTGTACAAAGAAAAAAACATTATTCTTCAATACTGACCAGCCCCACCTTCAAAGTCTCCGTAAAAAACAGTCCTTGTAATCCAGCACTGCTTTCTGTCCTTTCCATTGCCCCCAACCCAAGAAAATAACAATTAAAAGATAAGATAATGCGGGACCCACATTGGGAGCCCAGCCAAGACAAAGCAGCAGGCTGTTCAATGGGAGCTCACCTTTTGGCACACGAACAGCCTAGATCAACTTCAAGGGAAGAAAGGTGTGATGTCCAAGAGAAGAAGACCGGATGTAGGACAGGGGGGCAGGCTGTGCCAAGGAGAGCAGGTGAGGGTCAGAAGATCACTACTGGCAAGTATTGCCTGCTGCAGCCCCTCCCAGCTACGACCCTTTACCACTTGCCCTACAGGCACAAACTCCCAGCTGAACCCCACACCCACATCCTACCTTCCAATCTCCCTCTCTAAGTATGCACTCCATCCATTCATCGTCTCTGGCAATTCAAATACTCCCATCCACAGTGCTAAAAAAATCAGCAATGTGCAGAACGTCCACTATCCATCCCACCAAGCGCTCACAGCAAAAGAAAATGATCACCCTCAGCACAATTTGGAAACTGTGCTCACGTTCGGTTTTCCAGGAACAAGCCCTCTGACAGAAAAGGGAATAAACAAGAAAATGTGTACAGGGATCATCCAGAAGTTTAAGGGCAAAACTGTGCTGAGCGAGAGCAACAGTCCTGTGTACCCAAAAGTCAACAACCAGATTCCAAGTATTTTGGACTGTGAACTCAGTATTTCTTTGGTTAACGAAGTTTACAAACCTGAGCTGATGCCAGAGACAAAGGGAACATTCTCATTTTGCAATAAGCCTCAGGGAGAGCAAAAGCTCTTAGAACGGCTCAAACTCTATCTGAAGAAAACCAGCCCTCCAGCTTAGGAGCTGTATTTGTGAAGTTTTATAAGTAGCAGTGGGGGCCAAAGGGGAAACTATACTGTCAGAAGCCAGCGCAGTTATGACCTTAATCCATGAAAAAAACAGTGCCGGGATCTTTACTGACAACAAACCAAACAGGACTTTGAACATTTGCTCTGACAGAGGAGAGCGCCAGCAGTAGAGCACCCGTGTCACGCTAACGTGGCTTTAGGACCCATTCAGATTCTCAGCAAAAGCCATTATGCCCACCCCTAACCTGGAAATAAAGATGGATTTTATGCGTTCTGCTAAAGCATTTTTCAGTGTGAAGCTTCTTCTAACATGTTTATTTTAGGCAGTCTTTAAACAAAACAAAACCCAAACAAAAAAGTGATTACATCTAGAGGTTTCCCATGATTCAAAACAGTTTTCTCACTGCTTTATTACAAGATTAAATGTCAGAGTGCCATAGTCTACCACTGACCAGTGTAAGTAAGGAGTAACAGGATAGAGAGCAGTTTTGCAGGGAAACAAAAAAAAAAAAAAACAAAAAAAAAAAAAAAAAAAAAAAAAAAAAAAGATGTTTGGGGTAAACCACAAATTGAACGCGAGTCAATGACAAAATCCCATTGTCTCACAGGCACCAGGAATTCTGTAGTGCATTAATGGCAGCAGCACACCTGAGAGGGGTGATGAGTTGTCCCACTCCCAGGTGCTACTGCACACCACTTTCCCTTTCGGCTGCTTCTCCTTTCCAACGCTGCTGCCAAACCAGAGAGTGCACAGAAGACGGTAATTAAGACATGAAGTTCAACGGAGAAAGGCTTAGAGAGTGGCATTTGGCTTACAGAGGACACGAGACATATGGAGGGGCAGGAGGAGGGAGGTAAGCACAAAGCCTTGCAGCCTGGGGAGGCTGTTGCAGAGGACGCAGCGGTCGGTGGCTTGCCGTGGCTGGCATGCTATCATGACCACCCACTGCAGTGAAGAATATTTGAACTTATTCTTTGAATTAACTTGAAATTACTTTTTTTTTCCTAGATGTTTTCAACTCATTAAAATCATGCCTCAGACTGAAAAATTGATTTTTATCTAAAATGTGTTTAACCAGTATTTATGAGTTATAAGATCCCAGCTACTTCTAAGACATAAAACTACTAGTCTAATTCAACCCAAAATTATTAACTGGCTTGGTTTCTTGAAAACTTTGTTTTCCCAGAAAAATTACTACTTCATTTCATCCAGTCAGGGGCAAGCTTATAATGAAAAGCTTATATACTTCAGTGCACAGAAGAGACTAATCATCTTTACTCTACATTAAATATTCAATGATTCCCCCACTATCATATCTCATCAGGTGATTTTCAAAATTCCCTTAAAACCTCAGACTTCAGAAAAATATTTTCCTACAGCTATTTCAGCAAAGCACAGAGAGGCAACTAATATTGGGGGGTCAGATTTCAGCAGGCATATGGCCAACAGAAAAACATATTATAAGCACAAGTAATCAGCGCGCACAGCACAGCCACATGCAACTGTATTTGTTTTGTTCATCACCATAAATTATCCTACTGTTCCTGAAAGCCACCTGCCAGTTCTCCAGGGCAGGTATCTTCATATTTGTTTAGCATAGTTGACTGAATTGCAAACTATGGCTACGACACTGTATTAGTAATAAACTGTCACCTGAGACAAGTCTTTGCTGCTGTTCGTCACAGCAGACGGCACATACCTGGGAAATTCTGCACGTACCATTGAAGAGCGGGCACTAAACTGAGGTGGCTGAATTAAGGTTTTAGGCTTATCAGAGTCAGTACAGTCTTTACAGAATGTGAACAATTCAGATGTCTAGTGCAGATACTTAATGTTACATCATAGAATCATAG
>NW_010258891.1:0-213 GCF_000690775.1 Eurypyga helias
GACAGCTCCTGGAGAGGGACCCTTTGAAACGCATCTCCTTCGAGCGCTTCTTTGCCCACCCTTTCGTGGATATGGAGCACATCCCTGGCCCCGAGAGCCTCTGCAGGGCGGTGAGCAGGGTGCTGGGGGTGCAGATCCCTGGGGGTGTGGGGGGGCCGAGTGCCGAGTCCCCCCTCTCGTCTCCCCCAGACCGAGCTGGTGGTGGAGGCGGGG
>NW_010258891.1:407-1513 GCF_000690775.1 Eurypyga helias
ACGCTCGCCGGAAAGAAGCCATCCGTGCCAAGGTGAGCCAAAAATCCCCCCCACCTTCCCTGCCCAGCTTAGCTCAGCAAGGTGCCCCACATCCTCTGTCCCCTGTGGCGGGGGTCTGCTAACCCCCCCGACCCGTGGGCAGGTGGGACAGTACATCTCCCGAGCGGAGGAGCTGAAGGCATTGGTCACCTCCAGCAGCAAGAACCTCCTGCAGCAAGGGAACCCGGCCAGAGCGCTCCTTAAAGGTAGCGGGATTTGGGGATCTACCCCCTGCCCTGGCATCGGCAGAGCAGGAAGGGGGCACCTGGTGGGGTTTCGGGCTGAAGGGTGCCTCCCTGGGGTCCCCCCCGGCAGAGATGGCCAAGGACAAGCCTCGGCTCTGCGCTGCACTGGAAGTGGCTTCTGCTGCCATCGCTAAGGTGAGTCCTGGATTTGGGGGGTCCCCTCTCCCCTTGAGTGGACGGGGAGAGAGCAGACCCTGGGTGGGGAGGGAGCCGGTGTCTCCCCCAACTGCAGCCCGGCACCTGGGGTCCCTTTGCAGGAAGAGGAAGGCAAAGACGACGGTGACACCCTGGAGCTCTACCAGCAGAGCCTGGGAGAGCTGCTGCTCCTCCTGGCCGGTGAGTTGCAGCCGTGGCGGGGGCACGCGGGCAGGGACGGATCCTGCGCCCACAGCGGGTCTGACGGCACATCCCTCTGCAGCGGAGCCTGCGGGGAGGCGACGGGAGCTGCTCCATGCAGAGGTGAGTGCCAGCTGTGGGACAGCAGCCTGTCACCCTTGGCATTGCATGGAAGGGACTTTCCTCTCTCTTTGCCAGATCCAGACCCTGATGGCCCGAGCTGAATACCTGAAAGATCAGCTGAAGGTGCGGAGGCTTGGGGGAGCTCTGCAGCATGGCTGGGGGCTCTGGAGCATGCTTGGGAGGGTTTAGAGGCTGGAAAACACTCCTTTCCCCTGGTAGATGCGGGAGGCACAGTCCCTGGGCAAGGAGGCGCTGGCGGAGCCTGTCCGGAGCAGTAAGTCCCTATCTCTGTCCCCTCTCATCTCGTTGGAGGGGGCTCAAGGAAGCGTCCCCCCTCGTGGCTGCAGCCCTGCTGTGGGGCAT
>NW_010258891.1:1592-2180 GCF_000690775.1 Eurypyga helias
CCCGCCACGGGGTCTTCTGTGCCTGGGAGCCCGCCTGGGCTGGGTGACGGTGTGTGCGGCTGAGTGACGGCCCTCTGTCCCCCCCGGCACAGCCTGTACCTTGCAGTGATGACCAGGAGCCGGCCGATGGGATGCTGCTGACCGTCACGGAAAGAGATGTCATCGGCTTTCGTCCTGACTGCATCGGGGTAACCACCTCGGGGGCTCACCCTTGGGTTTTCACCCCTGGAGGGTCCCTCGGGTGGGTCCACAGGGCCATCTGCCACTCTCCCCAGGCGCTGGCTCATTTCCCAACGGGAGAGTCCCCTCCCAGCCTTGGCCCCCACCCATGTCCCGCGAGCTCCCCTGACCACGGTGGGCAGGTTATTCCACTCTAATTCCCTCGGCTGGCTGTGACGGGCTGGGTATTTTTATCCTGGCACCGGCTCAGGCAGAATGTCCCCCCTGCCAGCCGCATACGTCTCTTGCCTTTTCGGCTGGATGTTGCTTCCGCCTCCCAAATTCTCCTGGGGGAGCCCCGAGCGCAGCCCAGACCCACAAAACTGGGCTGGTAGCTGCGGGCTGTTGGTGACGACAGCGGGCAGGGGG
>NW_010258891.1:2215-3498 GCF_000690775.1 Eurypyga helias
GCTGTGCCTTTCTCACCCAGCAACTACCTCTCTCTCCCCCTCTGCCCCTCGCCCAGCCTCGAGCATCAGATTGCACTGTCCCAGCCCAGTGATACCTCTGTCTCACTGCCGGAGCGCTGGGGTCGAGGCTTTGGTTTCCTAAACCTGCCTGCACTGGAGTCCGGCAGGTACTGACTGTGCTCGTCGTTGGTGTCGTGAGGTGTTAGCAGTGCTCAGCAGGGACTGATTGATCGTGCATGCTCCGCCGTGGCTGTAGTCGTCAAATAAAACAGACGAGCAGAAATCCGTCGCCTTCAGGGACGGAGTCGCACGGCTGCAACTAGCGATACCTCCCCAAGGCAGAGTCTGGGTGCCCTGCCTGCTCTTCTCCTCAGGGCTCTGACAACCCGAATACCCAAATTATGTTCCCAGGAGCTCCCCCAGCCCTGCAGAAGTCACTTCCCTGGGGTGGTGAGGTCTGCCTGCCCTGTTCTCAAAATCTACTGTATTTCAAGGGAATGTAATTTATTGTGTTTAATAAACACTTACTTTGTTCTCTCCGATTATTCCAGTCTTCAGTTTGTGCTTTAAGACCCAAGAGGTGTCTCCAGCCAAGCCCAGGATCAAGAGCCAGCCCGAGGTGCCCAGAGCCATGGGGATGGGTTGGGGACCCCTCATCCCTCTCCCCAGGACCAGAGCCGGGGGTGTCCCCTCCTCTCCTCCAGCCAGCCCCGGCTGGGAGTGCCCTGCCTCCCCGTGCTCCCTGGGGACATGAGGCAGATAAAGCAAGGTTTGACCTTGTTTTCGCTTCAGCTCCTTTGGGGTTTTTTCGCCTGTGCGTGTAAGACACGGAGCAGAACAACATGAAAGGTTACATAAAATCACATTTTCTCGAATAGATTTTTATGGCGGGTGAGGAACGGCTGGGCTGGGGGAAAGGCGGGCGGGGTTGGAGCAAATGACGGGGTGATTTTTGCGGGGCCCCGGGCATGGTCTGAGCCGTGACCCCAGCACAGCTCCTCCCGAGGCTGCCATTGCCCCAGATGCTGCCCCATAATGTGGTTTCTTCCCCCATCCCCCCTGCAGCCCCAGCCTTTAGTCTTTTGCTGGCTATTCCGTGCCCAAGCCGCTGGAGCACTTCCCGGACAGATGTGGAAAGGCATTTTTATGGTTTTGTTTTTTATATTATTATTATTATTCTGAGCAGAGATTATATCCTGAGGCTTTAAAGAGCTTTCAAACCCCTGCCCTGCCCTGGTCCATGGCTAGTGCAGAGCTGCTGGGGATGGCAGCCACCGCGGCTA
>NW_010258891.1:3545-8808 GCF_000690775.1 Eurypyga helias
CTTTTGGGCGGTGGAAGACCCCCCAGCCACTTCCCTGGGGACGATGGAGCTCGGGTTGTGCCGGTTGCGCGTCAGGGCAGTTGCGATTTGCTTCTGCGTCAGGGCTGGCAAGGCGCTGCCCAAATGTCACTGGGCAGGCTGGAGGGAAGGAGGCACGAAGCGAGCAGTCCCCGCGCCGGCAGTGGCCTCTGTCGCTCGGCATGGCTCCGGACGCCTTCTCCCATCGGTGTCACGGCAAAGCCTGGGGGGGACGCGTGCTGAAGCCGTCCTGCCTCTTCCTGCCATCCAGCCCTTGCAAGGGGTTCTTCCGACCTGGAACCACCTGAACATCGCTCATGGGGAGGGTCTTGGGTCCGGATTGTCACCCAGAGAGGACACGGATGGATTTACTGCTCTCCTTGTGGGTTACTTGGTGATGGGAGTTTAAACAATTTTAAAGAAAGAGGTTTGAGGAAAACTGGGTCAGTGTGTGGAGCCAAACCCAGGCTCTCCTCCGTGCTCTTTAATCCGGATTAATCCCAATATCTGGACCAGCAGCACAGCGACGCTGCAGTGGGATGGATGGGGCCATCCCTTCCTGCAGCAGCTCGCAGGGAGATTTAATTGCCTGCAAAAAGAAGAGCGGACATCCCCCATCCTTCCATGGCGGCTCGTTTCTTTTGGTGTTTTAACAATTGCTCATTTAATGCTTTGGCTGTTGGGGAAACCACTCACATCATCCCACGCTCAGCAGCAGAAAGGGGGCTAGTGAGGGCTTGCTCAGACCAATCCACCCCAACCTGGCCCCATAGGTTAGGGAATTCTATAGGGGTTTATTGTATAGAAGAGGAAAAAATAGATTTTCTGCTTTAATCCGCACTAATTCCTTGCTCTAAGTGTTTTAGCCTGTGTGTTGATGCCCGGAGCGGTCGTATGGCGTGCAGGCAGCCGGGACGGTCAGCTGCAGGGATGCTTGGAAACCCGGCAGTGGGCAAACAGGATGTGTCTCTCAATGAGGAGGAGGGGGGCTGCCTGCCACTGCTCCCCCCATCCCAAACTCTCCTCTCCTGGTACAGGCACCGGCCCCGTGATGGGAGCAGGGCTGTGGGCTCAGAACATCCTTGGAGCTCACGACGCTTTGCTGGCAACACTCTGCTGAGGTTTAACACGTCGCGGAGCCAAGCGGGAGAGCGCATGCTGCTTTGCTTTTCACATGCCTGGGGGTCATGGTGCCTCCTAAAATAAACCCGCCGAGCTTCACGCGGCCTTTGCGTGGTGGCACGTGGGCCGGGACCGGAGCCGAAGGCTGGGGGAGTGGGGAAAGGGGGTAAAGTAAAAGGTGGGGGAGAAAGTCCAGGCTGTGTCCTGGTCGGGCTACAGTGGTTATGGGTGGGGAGGAACCGAAGGGCTGCATACCTCAGCTCCACCTCCCGCCCTCTGCTCCAGTGGGGATCCTGCTCACCCACAGGATGTTTTATGGATCAATCCTTGCCATTGACTGGGGATTAAAAAGCCATGCCTGGCTGGGGGGCTGGGCTTGGTCAGTGCTTGCTCTCTGCTATCCCTTTCGTGGTGCGGGATTAGATGAGCTTTTGGGCTGATCCTCATCAGGTATGATCTCTCAAAGCTAAAGCTGCTCCTGCCACTCCTCCCTCTCCTTTCTCCCCAGCCTCCAGCACTGTGTGGGACTGAGTTAGGGCTCTGCCCGGGGCAGAGGTCCCTGGAGCTGCCGGTGGGTCCCTGCGGAGCTGGAGAGCAACCTGGTCCATGGGGCAGGAGGCTTGTGCTGATGTGTGTCCCCATGAGCAGAGCATGACGCCTGAGCTGCAGCCAGGAGGCTGAGCTGCCTCTGTCTGTCTGTCTGTCCTGCCAGCCAAAGCGATGGCCAATTGCTTCTCAGAGGTGAGGCAGCCTGACTTTGGAGGCTACCAGGAGTTTCCCAGGACTGCCTGGCCCCAGCACAGTATTCCCAGGGGGGCTGAGAGCAATCTCCTGGCACTACCAGGGAACTTTGCTTAGCCCAAGCAGCCCCAGGCATTGCATCCTTGCTGCGATGATGATGATAACAACAACAGGTTCCCAGCACCCTCCCCTGCATTTTCCTGGATGACCCAAAGCCCTTGCAAAAGCAAATCGCGGTTAATCTGCTCCGTTGGGATTTGGGGCAGTAAATTCCCAGATGGTCCAGCTCTTTCCAGGAAGCCTCGCTGCAGAAGCCCACTGCCCTCCAGGATCCCAGCAGGCTGGAGCTGCCCCAGCTTGGATTCACACCTGTACTTATCACGGTCTCCTCCCCACAGAGACGTGTCCTTGCTCGGAGCAGCGGACATCCCGCAGTGCCCATGAGACTGAGGTGGGGAGCTGGTGAGTGGCTTTTTACTAAAATAGCCTGAAATCTGTGAAAGATGGGGTGGTTGTTGCTTTTAGAACCCAGCTGCTGACAAAGGGTGGTTCGTAGCATCCCTTCCGTACAAAATGTGGCAAAACACCCGTCCACAACCAGGTGTGATGTTTTCTTCTGGATGCTGCTTCAGGAGGTTACTCCCTCGAGCTCCCACCACTGCTCCCACCCGCCCCGTAAAGGGGACGCGCTTGACCTCTCCGCGCCCTTCATACTTTGGGGACCCCCGACATCTCGATCAGGAAACAAGTTCTCGAGGAGAGAAAGAAATGCATAGACATCTCCTGGTATTTATTCTGCCGGTTATAACAGTGCCATGGCACGGGGAGAGCACAGGAGGTGGAGAGACACTCAACTGGGCACAGCACACAACCACAGCACGACAGAGAAGGAGGTTTTTGCCCTTATCGCTTTGATCAGGGGGCATTTCTCATTGTGCCTCGTCCTTGCAAAGCAAACTGGAGCCTCCCCGTTATTTCTCAGAGGCTCGGTCGAGATGTGTAGGCAGAGACACGGCGTATGGCCACGGTTCTGCTGGGAAGCCTTTGTCTTCCCGCGCTGATGTGGTTCAATATCACTCCAAGGTCACTTGGGGCTTTCCTTCCCTGCGACACACACCCCCCCCCTCATCTCTCGCTAAAGACACCCACTGCCACGGGCACAGGAGGAGGTGTTGGGGTATGGGGGTGGGGGGACATGCTGGCTTGTTTGCTCTAACCTCAGACCAGAGCACAAAACAAAAACCACACATCAGGGGCATCTGGGTCAGGGACTTGAGGCTTCACATGGCTCAGGAGGAGGACCTGACTCACACGAGGCAAGGGTGACAACATCAGTGGGGTCCCTGCTGCAGGTGACAGCCACCGCCAGACCCTTCGCTGCGTCCCCTCCCTTCTCCACCATCACGTCAACAGGGAAGGGGGGGTGGGCCCGGTCACATCACAGCGCATTTCTCAGCCGATTGCTTCAGGTCCTCTAGCGTGGCCGAAGCTTTGTCTTTCAAGGAATCAAGGTCCAGGTTCTGGATGTTGCTGAGCTGGCCGATAACTGAGTTCTTCTCCTCCTCCTCCTCGTTGTCCTGCTCGATCATCTTGGCCAGCTCTTTGGGCAGCTCCACGTCACCTCCCACCAGCTGGATCTGGTTGTCATCTGTTTCGTTCTGAAAGAGGCCAGGAGAAAGTCAGGCGTGGGATGCTGCTGGTGGGAAGAGGGTCTTCTGGAGGGACTGCAGGCACGTGTGAGGTTCACAGCTGTGTCTGCACGGGCTCTGGGCTGTCTTCCCATTTTAAGGACCATGGGGGTTGGTCCCTGGGGCTCACAGTCATCCTCATGCTGTGGGTAGGACGCTGACCCAGAGGGGAAGCGGCTGAGGAGAGTGCAGGCACACAACAAGAGCTGAGCTGATAACCCCAGTGTACCAGCATCAGTACAAATTGGCTTCCAGCTCGCATTGGAGTGGTTGGGAAGGTTTAGGCACCCAATTAAAGCTACACGTATGCTTAACGACCGTGCCCACCGGAGATGGGGGTCAGCTCTGTGCTGGAGAGCCACAGGGAGACTTTGCAAGAGGCAGCCCGGCTGCCAAGCGGGATCAGTAATGAGCAGAAGAAACTTGTCAAAAGATTAGAAGGGACATCTCAAGCATGAGAAAGCAGCAAAAGGATCGGGGGGCCAGATCTGAACAAATCCCTGTTTCCCCTGGAGAAAAAAAAATCTCTGTCTCTTCTGGCTTTTGGCAGGGGAAAAATAAATTCTCCAGCTGTTTACTTCCTGGCAGTAAAAGGGGTGTGAGAAGCAGTGGGGTGTGCATCCAGGCTGGCTGAACAACATCAAACAATCTGAACAATATCACTTGGCTTAGCTGACCTTTCTGAACTAAAATTAGCCGGGCTCCAATTTA
Organism: Eurypyga helias; assembly: GCF_000690775.1. NCBI lineage: Eukaryota > Metazoa > Chordata > Aves > Eurypygiformes > Eurypygidae > Eurypyga > Eurypyga helias. Next base: position 7,826 of record NW_010258891.1, read on the forward strand.
GAGTATTCACTGCGGAGAGACTCTTGTTGAATAAAGGGTGGGTTTGGGGGGAGAAGAGCTTGTGGCAATTCCAAGAACAGCTGAATTATCCCTTGATGAAATTGTTTCTAGTGAATCACACATTGGACAGAAATTCGAAAATAGGAGTTTAGCTAGGAAACCTTTGCCAAATAATCTGGGGAGCGGAGCTGGCTAATCCAACCGGGAAGATGTAACGCCGGCTCCACTGTGGGCTACAAGGGCTGGGAGTCCGGAGTGAGGGCAGCTTTCCCTTGTCCAGCTGGATTTAGGGCACAAAAGAGAGGAAGCGGGGGGAATTGAGTGAGGCAGAGTGTGTGTGTGAGGGGTCCCACTGCTTGGGGCTGGTGGCTTGCGGTGCTCAGGGGTGATGGGAAGGGGCCGAGATTTGGGTGGAAGGATGCATTTTAAGGGAACTAATTTGCATTTGGGCTTTGTAGCTTAAAACCCCACCCAGACAAGGAGGTCTGGTGCCCCTTCCTCTTCCTGCAGAATCCCCCTGTGGCCCCACCAGCCAAGCCTCCAGGAAGGCTGTGATGGGGCTTGGCTCCCCGTGTCCCCTGCTCCATGCCCGGCACGGCCGTACCTTGGGGAGCCTGTACTTGTCTCGGAAGTGGGACCTGAACGTGGCCCTCTCCGCCTTGCGCTGGGCGAACTGGGCATCTCTCTCCATCCTGCAAATCACACAGGGCAGTTACCAGCAGCCAGTGCCCCCAGTGCCTGGGTTTCAGCATCTCTATCCCACCCGCCAACCCTGGGTACCCCCATCTCCTCTGTAAAATCCTGGTTCTCCACAGTTTCCTCCCTGCAGCACGCTCTAAAAGGAGAAAACAATTCCATCTCATGGGCAAGGAAGTGGATTAAGAGATTAGGGGATTCATTAAACTCCCCCACAGCCCTGCCACCCCCAGCCCTCCCATGCATGGGACAGGGAGCTGCAGAAGGAGCACCCCATGACCCACCGG
>NW_010258891.1:8860-9202 GCF_000690775.1 Eurypyga helias
CGGTCGCACTTACTTCTCCTCCACCAGCTGCCGTTGATATTCCTCGTACTCCTCACGGGTCATGCCCTGTGCCTCAGCCGGAGACTTCTCGCCCTCACTCTTCTCCTCGCCACCCAGGCCACCCGTCAGGTTCTTCAGCTGCCCCCCCACCATGCTCTTCACCATGAACGCCATGGTCACGGTCCTGGGGGGCTGGGGGAGCGCGGGAGCCGGGTGTGGAGTTACTGTAGAGCTGGGGTACTGGGAGAACTGGGGTTAATGGGGAGATGGGGTGCTGGGGAGGGGGGAAGACAGGGGTGCTGAGCGATGGGGGAGCCTGGGGAAGCGGGCTAAGAGTGGGCT
>NW_010258892.1:0-810 GCF_000690775.1 Eurypyga helias
CTCCCCTGGATCTTTAGCAGTCCCATAGCAGCAGGTTCCCATGAGAGACCAGACAAGGCAGACAAACAGCTGCTCAGTGTCCTCTGTCTCCAGAGCAGCTGAGCCACCGACAGTTTAGAAAGCCAACGTTGGTTTATTGCAGCGCTGGGTGCATGGGGGATGTCTCCTCCTGGTGTGCACACCAAACAGGGCTCTTTGTGCTCTATTTGTACACAAAACTTTCAGGGTTAGTGATTTCCCAGTCCTCCCCCTGTACAATGATTGGTTAGTAATTTACATAGAGGTATAATGCTGCTGACACAATGCTTCCACCATTACATGAGTGAGCTCAGGGGAATGGTCTTCACCCGGGCAAGGGTCCTTTTGAGCTATGGGCATGATTTTCAGTATTATAATGAGGGCAGTTCTGTTACAGGCACATGGATCTTGAGTTTTCTTGCCAACTGGCAATGTCCATAGAACACCCTCAAAGCATCTTGATTGCCCCAAGCCCTCTAACCTCCGCTGTGTTGGGGTTGTGTTGGGCCGGGCAGCATCAGCCTGGCCTGGCCCAGGGTTGACCAAGGGCTGGGCTGGTCAGGGCCAGGCAGGAGGCCCAGGGCCCACCTGGGGCTGCTGTCCCTGCTTCCTACCAACAGGTGCCAGGGCACTCGCCATTGGCCATGCCTGGAGGCATCGAGGCCACTGGCCCATGGGGCGGCACTTTGCTGAAGGAAAGCGAAGCTGGGCTGGCCCCCCTGTCTGCCTCTGTCTGTCCCACCCGAGGGACAAGCCCCAGTGGGGAGAGGCCAGGGCCTCCCTGCGGGCAGC